>NC_052511.1:37739416-37911916 GCF_014356525.2 Nilaparvata lugens | reverse complement strand
ATAATTATTCTGATAACAGATATCACGATAATCCATGTACAGATTTGTGGGATTGGATGAATTAGATACTATGGTTATGTATATAATAGTGTTGCTAGTTTGTATAATGTGAAACAGATATGAATGAATGTCGAAACAGAAAAGAATAAAAATTTCTACAAATACGAATGAAAATCGTGACAGATGAGGATGAGAATCACTAGAAATATTAATGAAAATCGCCAGAAATGCGAATGAGAATCGAAACAGATAAGGATGAAAATCGCTAGAAATATGAATGAAAATCAAACGGATAGGATGAAAATCGCTAGAAATATGAATGGAAATCGAAACTGATAAAGATGAAAATCGCCACAAATACGAATGAAAATCTAAACAGAGAAGGATGAAAATCGCTACAAATATGAATGAAAATCGAAACAGATAAGGATGAATTTCGCTAGAAATATGAATGGAAATCAAAACAGATAAGGATGAAAATCGCTAGAAATACGAATGAAAATCGGAACAGATAAGAAAGTAGTGGGGCTAGAGACTAAAATCCGATTTTCAAAAAAGCAACTGTAAAAAATGACTGCGATGAATTTGGGACATGACCACCATCCCAAGAGATGGAGCAGAATGTGCCTCAAGTACTCCAACCATTGAAAGTCGAAAAAGCTCCAAGATGGCCGAACCAGAGAAAAAACTGTTTAATAAAAACCACCTGTTGCATGTTTATGAAAAGATGAGGGGGCGTGGCTAGCATTGGAAATGATGGAGTGGAGGGAGCTTCGAATCAGCCACATGTTGAATGTCTCAGTTTTGCTTAGGTCCAAAGTCCAAACAATTGGACAAAAACCTGAGAGGTCATTCACCCCGAAAAACACAAAATAGTCAATTTCAAGGTCAAATACTGCTCTTTAAGGGTGAAATCTGTAACACTTTTTGTGTAGTTGAGAAGTTGATATTGTGGTTATTATTCATATTGAATGAAAAAGACTAAGAAATTGTCAAAAAACCACTGATTCATTGATAATTAGAAAGACCGGTTTTTTTTAGTTTATCAGAGATTGACAATGGTGTAATAACCGAAACCGGTCTCTCTAATTATCAATAAATCAGTGGTTTTTTGACAATTTCTTAGTCTTTTCATTCAAATCTGTAACAAATTCATAGA
Organism: Nilaparvata lugens; assembly: GCF_014356525.2. Classification (NCBI taxonomy): domain Eukaryota; kingdom Metazoa; phylum Arthropoda; class Insecta; order Hemiptera; family Delphacidae; genus Nilaparvata; species Nilaparvata lugens. Next base: position 37,910,757 of record NC_052511.1, on the reverse strand, counting down.
TTAAGTTGTTATTCAATCTATCTCTGCTCGATCAGGCAGAAAAACACAAAGATAGTGGGGCTAGAGACAGAAATCTTATTTTGAAAAAGCACCTGTAAAGAATTACTGCAATGAATTTGGGACATGATCACCATCTCAAGAGATGTGCAAGATGTGCGAGATGGAGCAAGATGGGCCTCAAGTACACCAACCATTGAAAGTATTTAACCTTGAAATTGACAATTTTGTGTTTTCTGGGGTGAATGATCTATCAGTTTTGTTCACTTGTTTCGACTTTGGAACCAAGCAAAACTCAGGTGGCTGATTTGAAGCTCCCCCACTCCATCATTCCAATGCTAGCCACGCCCCTTCATCATCCCATACATATGCAACAGGTGGTTTTTTTGAAAAATGTCTTTCACCTCTGGTTCGGCCCCCGTGTAGCTTAACTGACAAACAGACAGACAACGACTTTGGTCTTAAGTAAGTCAAAAGTGAGTACTCGCTAACGCTCGTTCAACTATAGCATCAATGTCTTAAGGCGGGTTGCACAAAAACCTGTTAAATTAGATCATTATTACATTCCAAAAAACCAATCGGAGAAGGTTTTCCTGAGAGGAAGGCATCTATAATTCTATCTGTTAAAATAGATAGGCATCTATTCAATCTGGATTGAAAGTTAACAGACTTTTGTGCAATCCGGTGTTATTCTTTCAATTATGGAGAGATACCGCAACATCTCTTCCCATAAAATCAGATTTCTAAGAATGACCAAACAAATTATAGTGCACAAAGTTATTCCCTTTCTTGGAAAACGTCAAGTATCTTCCGTAAGAAAACTGGGTTGTAACCTATCAATAAACCCTCGACGTCTTTAGTAGGGAACCATGAACATCATAGTTTTTCCTTCCAGGAAAAACCCCTTCAAACAAATACAAGCTTCAGATACAAACAAGTATGATTCAAACTTCCTTCTTCTCTTTCTCCTCCTTTTCTATCTCCTCCTCCTCCTCTTCCTCCTCCTTCCTCCTCCACCCTCACCTCCTCACCCTCCTCCTCATTCTCCTCCTCCTTCGCACCTCCTCCTCATCCCCCTCCACCTTCCTCACTACCACCTTCTTATCCTATTCCTCCTTCTATTTCTCCTCCACCACCCACTCCTCTTCAACCTCCACATCCCACAATTCCTCCTCGTTCACCATCCCTTTCTTTTGCATTCTTCACCCTTCATTAGTTGTCTGTCTTCCTCCCACGCCGTTTAGTAACTCATGTTGTTTAACCTCTTCCTTTTCCGTCAGTTTCCGATCAATTTTCGAGGGTAATTAGATGATTTACGACTAATAAAAGCCGGAACCAAAATCAACAGACGTACGTTACGAGCAACATCCCTCTCCATTGTTCGATACTCCAGTCATCCAAGTTCATGACCCATTTTTCCTAGAAAGCTGTGGGTTTCTGAATAATTTCTCTCATTTTACTTATCATCCTACTCTATGTTTTCTGCTTTCCCGTAATATCTTTCATGATATTTCCTCATCAATATTCTTCAAAATCAATAATCCATTTCTTTCTTTCCTCAATTCTCAAAACTTCCTCTATTTTTAAATCCTACACTCAAGTCTATTCATCAAATATTGTATTACTGTTCTTCTCCATTCCATGGTATGAATCACCTTAAGTAAGTATACTATAGTGTCTACTATAATGCTTTCCATTCAACCAATTCTGGCAGTTTTAAGAGAATCTCACTTAGGGCTGGTTTCCGAGCTCGGGATTTAGATAACTTCTAGATTATTTCAAACAGCTGGGTCCTGTTTCATAAAAGTTACAAGTCCTGTAATACAGGAGAATCACCATTCCAATTACATGCTCAATATAGCCAATAAAATCAGCTGCTCCTGTATTACAGGACTTCTAAGTTTTTATGAAACAGGCCCCAGTCAGAAAATTGGCTTTCCGAAACGGGGCGTAGTCGCAGTTTTTATGATTTTCTTTATCTTTATTTTCTTTCTATGATATCTTTTTCTCATTTCTTCAATTGGTAACGTTTTTCCTCCACTAAATGAAACATTCCTATGTAATTCAAAATAGCTGAAACTTCAAACTATTTTCTCTATATCTTATTTTGTGTTCAATTTTCTAGTTTTTCGAATTTTTATGTGGACTGCAACTACGCCCGGTTTCGGAAAGCCAATTTTCTGGCTCCAGCTGTTTGAGGTCTAGAACTTAGATGAATCCCGAGCTCGGTAGCCGACCCATAATAACTTTGATTCTCCACAATTAAAAAAATTCCTCCCTTGAATCCTAGTCACAGTTTATATATTAATGCACTTCTCCCACTACATTATAGTTTTCTCATTCAGTTTTCAGCCTGTCTCATTCCGTTATGAGATGCTATTGTATTACAACATTGATGATAAAAACAAGGATTATTCCATCTCTTTATTATATTCACAAAATCGTTCATCAAGATACAAATCGATACAAATTTGATAATATCAAAATCATACTAACTTCGATAATATAATTCTCAGCTTATGAGAAGGTTCTGTAACTGATGCTTCATGTTTCTCCTTGTGAATTCAGCCTCAAAATGGAGGTTTCATGATTTGTAAAGTAGGATAAATGCTTGGCTATAACGGTAAATTACTAAGGGAATGAGGAACAAGCTCTTCCATACTTTGAGACAGGTTCTGAATTACTGTTATCAATTATTACTGTATTGTTATTACTGTATTTCGTTCCATAGTTAGAAATAGGTATTGTGAATTCCAGATACAATAATGAAACTTTTGTTTTGGAAACCTGTGTTTCATGATCACTGATAATCTCATGTCACGTAATTTATTGTTCTAGTTCACGTTCACTTCAAACTTTCTGACCTTCCAACCCATGAGCAACACCAAGAATTTATGTTTTTCTATAGATTTTTCTACAGAATTAACCATAGCAGGATGTGCTCAATTTTTTGAACTTTCATATTCTTTTCCTCTCTATTTTTCTCGTCTCCTTTTCCTTCTTTTTCTCCTTCTACATCTCATTCCTGTTCTGCCATATTCTAAACATTTTTTTTTTTTTGATCGATCCATGAGCAACTCCAAGATTTCATGTTTTCCATAGATTTTTCTACAGAATTAACCATAGCAGGATGTGCTCAATTTTTTGAACTTTCATATTCTTTTTCTCTCTATTTTTCTCGTCTCCTTTTCCTTCTTCTTCTCCTTCTACATCTCAATCCTGTTCTGCCATATTCTAAACACTTTTTTTTTGGATCGATCCATGAGCAACACCAAGAATTTATGATTCCCTATTGAAACAGAAAAAATAACCATAGCTGGAGGTACTCAATATTTTGATCATTCATGTCTTTTTCTCTCTATTTTTTCGTCTTCTTTTTGTTCTTCCTCTTCTTCTACATCTCGTTTCTGTTCTGCCATATTCTAAGCATTTTTCTTTCATCAAAATCATTGACTTCTAACTTTTATTCATGCATCTTTCTCACTTAATCGCTCAAGATATCTCCACCAATCGTAACAATACAACTCCACTAATTGTAGCCGATACATGTTGTGACTCAACAATTTGAAAAAAAATACTTAGGTTTCTATTTTTAAATCAAATTTCTATTTCAAATCCACGAACTATTTGCATCTTTCAAATCATTCAGAAAGCGTTCAACTCTATTTCATGGGTTATGAGTCACTGATTTCCAGGCTATATACTCTAGAATTTCCAATAATTGAAACATTCAACAATAAATCATATTCAAGCGACTTGACAAGCCGAAGAAAACTTTCAACTCCCACTCAACCTGACTCACTTCAAACTGTCAGCATTGGTTGAACGGGGAACGCTAATGTATCTATATAAGGAATGCTGACAGATCTAAGTGATCAAGAACAAGTTGATTCAAGATTTTTCCCTTTTTCTCTGTTCCCGTCTCGCTCCCAGACAAAGTTATATCTTCCATTAATAAAACCAGATGAAAATGTTCACGGAAATTGATGACTCGTAACGGACAAATGGTGCAGAAAAATACAGGAGTGGAAGAAAATATTGTGTAATGAACAAATGAAGAGTGAAGCAAGCGAGTTTTTCCTGAATGATAAAGTGGAGAGGTGATGAAGATATGATTAAATTGCAGGGATGAACGTCTTACACTGCAAACTGTCAGTATTGGTTAAATGGAAGGCGTTGGTGTTATTTGGAAGAAATTCATTGTTTGAATGGGAAGTTTTAGTGTTATTTATAAAGAATGATGTCAGGTTACAGTGAATCTCACCCAAGAAGTATATCACTCAACTCAGCTCTGTTCCCCGAGACGGGATAATGGCGTTACTTTTTTCTACTTACAAAGTAATGGAAGTAAAAGCATTAGTAGCCTACTTAATTGACACGTTTTCACAATGGAAGATCACATGATATTTCATAACAATCATGCCCTATATACTATTTGAATGCAATTATTATGATGAGAAATGAGTTGCGTTCACTATAGAAAGGTTTTTAATAAGGCTTTGAAGATCTTCGAATAGGAATTATTGATTTGTTCAAGTGATGCAGTAACAATAAATATCTCGCAATATATTTCACCCTAAAAACATTACAATATTGATGATACATTTTATTTATAAGATAGAACTATAGTACTCTTTGAAATTAATAGAATAATACAAGATTAATATTAAACGAAAATCCAAATTAAATGCTGTATATCACCCAAAAGACTTCTGCTACTGCAAATATTGACAACAGGGTAAACAGCTATATGGAAATTTGATGAGCGCTACTATCCTATTATATTAATCGAGCAATTTCTGTATTTTTTATATATGGTTATTTATGTTCAACGGATCTCCAAAACGGCTCTAACGATTTTCACGGAATTTGGAACATATTAGGTTTATGATATAAAAATTCGATTGCACTAGGTCTCATCCCTGAGAAAACTCGCTGAACGACATTAAAAGGATAATTCATCCTTGGCTGAAACAGCTGAGACTTTCGTCGTCTGTGGATAGTAAAAGTGAGCGAGTGATTCTGTGGAAAATCAAAGTATCGCATCCCCGAAATTCATAAGCTGACGTATAGCCAGCTGTGAAATATTCACACGATCATTTTTTTTAGAGAATTGTGTTCTGTTTATCAATAAATAAAAATAACGAGCGAAGCTCGGTACCCCGATATTACAAAAATTATTTGTCAGCCCGAGAATCGAACACGGTGCCTCCTAATTGCCGGTCAGAAATACTTACACCAAACTGACAATCTCTGGATAGCAGCGCTATCGATGTGTAACTCAATTTTTTCAATTTATTAAAAAACACAAAACAAGACAAAACAAAATTACAAAGAATTACACGAAACACAAAAAAACACACATAAAAGTTACAAAATATAAAAACCATGGGCTTTGTGGTGGGTGTGTTGGAGAAGAGAAAAAAAGAGAGGAAGATACCTAGCCAACTATGGTTTCCCATTTTATAGGCAGGCAAAGAATAGAAGAGAAGTAATGAGGAAACTATAACTATAATAATAATGATTAATTAATCTCTCTGGTCGAGGGTACAACATGACCAGAGAAGTTTATTCAAAATACAGACATGATTACAAAAAGCATAATAAGCTACAATATTATAAGCTACATTTATTTACAAAGTATTAATAGAATTGATTCATTATTTGCTGATCTAACTAGCCTATTTGTTTGTTTCATCAACCATATTATAAAGAAATATCACAAAATTTGTGAGTTGAGTGTGCATTTCATTTTCCATAAAAATAATATTGGCTACATCAAAATCATTGGCAACATCATTATTTGAATATCCTTTCAATGTAACTCATCCCTTTTATTCTCAATCGACATTTATCAATCCTCTAGGCTCATATTCATGATTTCATACTATGCTGACATTTTCATGGCTTCATGGATTCATGAATCATGCAGCCAATTCCAGACCACTCAGCCCCATTCCAAACATCTATTATTTTCTATAGTCAGCATTCCTCATGAATTACATCAATGATTTCAATTCAACCAAAGCTGACACTTTTAAGTGAATTGTACAATACATCGACCAGCCTATTATAGCCTACTTAGATATAGATCACCTTTATCAAACTATGCGATCATAAGTGTTCATGAATGGTGGTCCGGTGAGCCTAATGGTGTTTATGGTGGTGATTCTAGAAATTCGAGTGTGGGAGTGAGGAAATGTCATGCTCTGGTTAACCAACCGATGATTAAATCAGCGGTTAACTGCGGAGCTGAGGACCGGATGAGATAACCGGAGTTTAGGACGGTTGTATTGTGATTGATGTAATTGATTGATGGGTTATGATGGTTTGAATGATTTATTGTGTGGTCGTGGTGGAGATTCTACAATGATTTGGTCCAGATTTAAGATTTTATGAGCATTCAAGCGATTCAACTTTACTGAATCGTTGTCACCGGGTTATGATATTCTCATAAATATACAGAGCTGTAGTGGAATTCAGTGAAAACCATCAGCATTCCATATAGAATATTACAAATAATATGGGTGTTAAAATTCTTGTATGGAGTGGATGCTACTTTTTTATAAGTTTGGGGAAAAACTTTACTCTACTGTCAAAATACTTTTTATACGGGTCGCATGATTCAGTAGCCTACAATTTCAGTGGGAGAAGATGGAATAATATCATGTTATTATATGCAATGGTAATTCACAGTATGATAAAACAGTAGAAATCTGGATGATCCTTCAAAATTCATTTCTCCATCTTTTCTGAGAATGAAAAAATAAATTTTGTCAGAAGGGAATGCACCATTTTGGTTGAAATCACTTCACTTGTATAGGCTACTTTATTCAAATCAATAAAAACAATATAAAACATGAAGTACCCTTTTTATTTAAAACATTTTAAAACTTTAAAACATTTCAACGACTAGTTTCAACTTGAAAATGGCCAAAGTAGGTCAAAACGAGTCATTAAAATGTTTTAAATTTTAAAAATGCTTTAAATAAAGAGGTTAATACATGTTTTAGGCCTATCTTGATTTTACCATTTTGGTTCTCTTATCTGAACTTTTAATGTGTGTGAACAAATGTAGATTTCGAATTCAAGGTTCATGTGATACATTCACTTGCTTTTTTGTATTTGGCAATTGAAAATGACATCTGTTTCATGGAAGAAATTTATTTGTTGAAATTTCTTATGCAATTATAATAATATTCTCGGTCCAGTCAGTAAATGTTTATTACCGTAGAGAACATTCAAAAGATGAAATTCTCCAAGATCTTGCAAACTTACTATTCAGGTGCTCAGCACCTCAGCATTCATCGGTCTTTTTCTTTTCATAATTTTCAAGCTAGCATGGTGGACGTACTCGATGCAGTTCACAGTTCGAAATGTAGCGAGGATCCTCCTCCACACAATTTAAACAGATTCCAACAAGTTCAATATAATTATATTGATTCCATTATAATTCAATATACAAGTACGACTCAGATATAGTTTCTGGTGAAGTAAACTTCGAATATACATTAATGATCTGTACTATCAAATCTCTAATCAATCAATCTTATTAATTGATATCGTTCTGCTTCCAATCTAGGATAGTGCTTTCATAGTTCCAGGACTGCGAATTTCTGAAGTATTGAGGGTGGGGCAAGCTTACTTAGATGCGATTAACGTCTCAGAATCAGCCGCTGATTATTATTGGTTTACTATCCTTGCCTATCATTAGACAAAGCAGATAGCTTTATCATTCTCCAGTTGCTTTCTTTGTTGACTATGGATGAATATAATGAACTATCAGAATATTTGATCTCAATAATTACGAAAATGGAATATTAAATCATAAAAAGATAAACTTTCTTAGTAGATTACATATACCGGGATGACTTGAAATTTATATATTTGTTTATTTATTTGATATAGGAAACTTTACAATAATCAGAAAAGATAAAACAGGCTATTGCCCAAAACTTTTTCAATTTCTAAATTGCCCAAATATTATGTAGCCTAGGTTATGAAATCATAGCCATCTAACAGACAACTATCAGAATATTTGATCTCAATAATTACGAAAATGAAATATTAAATCATGAAAAGATATACTTTCTTGGTGGATATAATATATTTGATAAATTAAAAAGACTCAATAATCAATATTGTATCAGATAAAGGGGGATGTCTTGAATCACAGCCATCTACTATAGAAGGCGGTGGAAAAAAGAAACTTGGAAACTAAGCTGTCCTATAATTTGCACTGACTTAATAGCGTGAATCTCACTATAGTTTATATAATGATTTCAATCTCTGATAATCGATTAGGGAATGATTAATAATCTGTTAAGAATGAATATTCAATATTAATGTTAATATTTCTAATTAATTTAATTAATTCAAGCCATCTAAATTCAAAAATGTTATTAGGTACATTTAGTGTCATTTGCATTGTAAATGGATAAATAAATTTTTTTATGTGCATTCTGTCTGTCTTAGAACCTTGCAAAGGTATTGAGAGTTTCTTGTGTAACTATTTACTATTTAAGTGAACTTGAGAGACTATATTCTCCGTTTATCGAATTTCCAATCAATAGCTTATCCGACATCCAACTTCCAAACAAGATTAGCATTTACAAGCCTGTTTTTTATTTCCAATCATTTCATGATTATGTGTTTCTGTCTCTGTTGAATAAAAAAAAATCCCAGAGTATTGAGATAAACTAGTAGCTAACATTAAAAAAAAATATCAATTTATCTTATTCCTTTCTCAATGAAATTCCTGTTTCTCTAGATTTTCTTAGTGTGTCTGAACATATCATCAAGGAGAATAGATCCAATACTCTATTACTCTCTAGAGACTATTGCCATAGAGGAACAATTTTGCGTGAGTAGATATCCCATGGTATATGTCGCAACTTTTACTGTTATCTCAAGCCGAATACTGTCGATTATTGTCGAATTTCACTGTTTTGTTGTGGTGAGAGTGTATGAACGGCACAATATGAGAGACTACCAGTTTCACACAGCTTCACGGGAAAGAATTACAAGAACTATCGGCTTGAGATAACAGTAAAAGTTGCGACATAAACACCCTATACCATGGGATATCTACTTATGATATTGTTCTCTATGCTATTACTTAGTAATAGTAGGTATTGGATGTATTCTCCTTGATGATATGGTCAGATACACGGAGAAAATATAGAGAAAAAGAAATTTCATTGAGAAAAGAATAAGATAAATTAATACCACTAAGTAATAGTAGGTATTATTACATCATTTATGTACTGGGGCCTGTTTCATAAAAGTTACAAGTCCCGTAATACAGGAGAATCACCATTCCAATGACATGGCCAATATAGCCGATAAAATCAGCTGTTCCTGTATTACAGGACTTCTAAATTTTTATGAAACTGGCCCCTGTATGTCATCATTTATGAATTTTAGACTGATTGACGAATCCCCTTTTGAAGGTGATCAACAGATGATTTGATAAAAATAATAATATGATCGCCAAAACCGATACATAATACAACCCAATGTACCTAGAATACATGTATTCTAGGTACCTTGATTCGACCCTTCCGAAACAAATACAATCTTGAAGTTGCTTTCCATGACGAAACACTATATAATAACTTTGTTGAAGTTCTGACACTGTGTTACTAGCAAATATTTGAGAAAACACTTAATTTTTTGGAGTCTTGAGGAATGCATTTCACTCCTGAGAGATTAAACACAATCTCTTTTTCTATACCTCCTTTTGACGCTCAAAATCGTTCTAGAATCTTTTTAGAGAGATTGTGTCATAACGATAAGAAAATTAGTGCAGTGTGAAACTTGACTTGCTTGCAAAGTGACCACCAAACTTATAGCTGCTATCAGAAACTTGGTGTTTCATCACAGCTCTCTGCAAAGTAGCTTTCAGCGATCAAAGTATGAACTTCGGCAGGGCTCTAGAGTGGTCTATTAGTGGATTAATAGAATGTAGGCCGGCCAAACTTTGGTGTCCAGAATTTCATTTGTCGATAAATCATAGGTTTCTCTGGTCAGCAATTGAAGTCGGTTGAATGTAGGCCGCTCAGTCCATATTAGGGTCGAAGGTACTTGGAGGACAAGCAGTCTTCTTAGTTGTAACTCAGATTGATATTATATCATGGAATATTTTGTTTTGAAATATTCTCCCATATTTACTCAATCATCTTCATTTCATCATACTTTAATTTCTAAATCATTCTTCTTATTAACTCCTTCTCCTACTAAATCTTAAACTATATCTAATTATATATTAAATAATCTTACTTGTTGTCAACAACAATCTTGTGATTGACAACAAAGTTCTAGAACAAGTGTCGAAATATACATATTTAGGATGCGACATCAGTTATAGTGAAGATTTGGATATCGAGAAAAAGATTGGAAAATTTCAAGTGGTATGTGGCAATATTAGCAGAACCTTGGGGAAGCAAGCACGGAGAGAGACTATAATGAAATTTTATAGAATAATGGCTGCTCCAGTCCTCCTCTACGGAAGTGAGTCGTGGGTTACAACTAAACCCCTAGAGAGTAGTGTGCAGGCGGCGGAGATGCAATTCCACCGGAGAACCAAGGGCTGCGATAGAAGGGACCACATCAGAAACGATGATATCCGAGTAGAGCTAGGAATTTACAGCTTGTTGGAAAAAGTCACACAATACCGGAAGCAGTGGAAAGACCATGTGGAAAGAATGCCGGCAGAAAGGCTGCCACTACAGATATTGAATTATAAACCGGCAGGGAAAAGATCTATTGGTAGGCCACGGAAGAGATGGCAATAAATACACTTCTTGTATATATTATAGCGTAATTTTGTAATTGAAATATAGATATTAATAAGCTGTTTGTAAGTCGGAACAGGTATTAACCTAATCCGTGTACTTAAGATGATGATGATGATAATCTTACTTTCAAGACTTTGGATCTGACCACTACCTCCGTAAACAAAGCCATAGTGCATTATGGTGACGTCAACACAGGTAGGGCTTCTACACCAATAATAAAAAATCTGGTGTAGCGCACTCACACAACTTTCCTTGCCGTTGGTGTTCACACCAGATCTGAGACAGCTGGTGACAGGATAATAACGCTGGATACACACCAGGTCTGCCATCTCTTCATATGGATGATTTAATAGAATCAACAGTTGTCAACAGTTTGCAATTGAATAATCACATTTTCTCGAACTTCGAGCTTATTTTAAATTTTAGGTGAATATGTTACTGAAAATTAATTGTAGAAATTTTCATGCTCAATCTTTTTCACTTAAATGTTTTGTTAAAATCGTATCTGAAGCCTCATAATTGGGAATCTAAGATCAAAATCTAAGAAAACTTCATGACACAGCATCAACGTCGTGGCGTACATCAGTAAGGCAGATGTACGAGATACCACGACCAGTTCAAATCAAAAAGCCACTCCCTTTTCAACAATGGTGGCCAGACTGATGGTCAGCAACTTGACGTTAAGGTCACCATTGTAAACAGCTCGTATTCCCCTGAGGTGAACCCATCTCCATCACACTTCTCCCAAAAAAGTAAATTTGGCAAGAAAAAAAATGAAATGTATAAATTTATGAATAAATAAATTGTCAAATGAACAAATATATACATAAATGGAAAATAGATGAATATTCATAGATACAAATATATTACAAATATTCAATATTATAACTGACTATTCAATCATTCGGTGATGCATTTTACAACTATTCCATATTACAAAACTTCATATTGTGAAACATATTATATTATATCAAAAAAAAAAAAGCCAAATTCACTTAAGGTCTATTATCTAGGAGCAACCCAAAATTTTCAGTTCTGTTAATGCTATGAGCAGTCATAAGGCAAACCAGCCTAAGGCACTGCCAATTAGGGTGAGTCACTCACCCTGTTCCACCCACAGTCAGTCAGTCAGATCAAAATTTGCATAGATGAGGTGGAGCTCCTGAAATTTTCACAGATATTGTGACTTGTGGCAGTTGATAGAGCTCATCAATGACTATTTTAGGTATAATTTTTTTTAAAATCGTTGTAGCTGTTTTTGAGAAAATCGCGAAAACCCCTTTTTTTGACAACATTTTCGCCTTTTTAGCCGCCATCTTGAATTGCATTCGATCGAAATTGTTCGTGTCAGATATTGACGTGTTATATTGTGAGGACCTTAAGTTACAAATTTCAAGTCATTCCGTTGATTGGGAGTTGAGATATCGTGTACACAGACACACATACACTCACATATACACACACATACAGACCAATACCCAAAAACTACTACTTTTTGGACTCATGGGACCTTGAAACGTATAGAAACTACGGTACCTTAATTTTTTCGGAAAGCTATTCTTCCCCTTACCTATGGTATTGGGGCAAGGAAAGTAAAAATTTGTTGATTTCAGCTGATCTAAATCAGCTAGTGTTTTTATTAGTGTAGGAGCCCTACCTGTGCTGACGTTACCATCAACCACCTGTCATGCACTATGGCTTTGTTTATGGAGGTAGTGCTCCTATTCGCCGACAGTAGCATACTGTACTTTTTGTGAGTAGTATTTTGTTCACTTGTAACTTGTCGTTTTATGCTTTTGTATGGATTTCGAGTGAATAAATTTGATTATTTGATTTGATTCATTTGTTTTCGGCTTCAATATTAGTAGTCATTTTCCTAACTTGTTCTGTCCCAATGTAGCCTACTATTTTCGATAATTGGATAATAACATATTAAGTTATTTGATGATAATTTCACAATAGTTATAATGATGTGGCTACGAGTAAAATCTATTTTGAAGCTCATTAATTTCACTGGAAATAATTACAGAAATGTTGGATATAATTTTTGAAGATATTTATTACACTTGCAATCGGAAATTCACTTGTTTCACTCATTTTACTCATCTCAAAGCAGGTTTGTAACCTTAGGGCAACCTAATTATTTTTTGTAATGTACTGTAAAGTAGTTATCATGTATTATTAGTAGTTATATGTATTATTATTCTTATATTCCATTCTGTGTATTACTGTGTGTGTCATAATAATTTTGTAATGAAATATTACGGAAAATAATATATTATTACTATTTTATGAGTAAAGATACATCAGGGGAAATTCCCAGGTCCTTTGCAGTATCAAATATTGAATTTAGACTGAGTTGATGGAATAGTGTTGTTTGTGTATGGAAGTCAAATACTTGAGTTTTGATCTGAAAAAGGCATCTAAGTACTTGAACAACATGAATGGTGATGTTATTTTGATGGGTTCAACTGAAATTCTCAACTCATGTCTGTTTACAGAACTAATTTCATCCAACAGAAACAATTTCTCGTTTTGATAAAATGTTTACCTGTCACATGACTCATGCAAAAAGACAGATTCTTTCTCTCTTGGGAGAAGTAGTCTCCAATGTTGAATTGAGCCTAGAAAATTATTCTCCATAGTAGTTCGTTATACACCTCAATTATACTAATTGTCGATCTCATGAATGGGTTAAAAGATCGTTTGATAAACGGATGAATTATAAATGGGATTTGTAGATTGTAGGAGTGCGTGCATGCTGGAGCTACTACTATCTGGATAGGCTACTAATTTTCATTCCATAACAATATTCCTATTTCGTTGATTCAAATTTTAATCAGCAGATAATAGTTGTTATTAGCTGAAGAGCTTTTAGTTTATCAGACAATGATAATTTACTTAGTTGACGGCTGATAAATATGTGTATTTTCTATGTAATAACATTTTTCAATAAAATTGTTTGATTTCTCGGTACTCATTTTCATTCATACTGTGCTATCATTTTAAGGCTGTGCAAAAGGCTAAAAATTCTTTCTACTGGTGATACTTTTGTGAGTTTCTCGATTTGTATAGTATCAAGCTATCAAAAGTTTTCATAGGAAAAAGTTTTTTACGATCATTACTTTTTGAGATATGAGTGCAAAGAGTTTACATTTTTGGGACAGGTCATTTCGAATTTGGTAAGAGATAAAGCAATGAAAAATTCTTCATGATATTGTTGATTGAATAAAACTAAAATTTTCTGAAAAAATCAGTTTTTGAGAAAGTTAATCCATGTACGAAAGAAAATAACTCTTGGTTATTTTTGGTACATCAAATTATTTAAAAGCTTCCTCAAAAATGTATATTTTGATTTTTTTTTGTTTTATTCAATCAACAACACCATGAAGAGTTCATCCTCAAAATTTTATTCATTTATCTCTTACCGAATTTGAAATGACCTGTCTCAAAAATTTTAACTTTATGCGCTCATATATGAAAAAGTAATGATCGGAAAAAAATTTGGTATGAGATAAAGCAATGAAAAATTCTTCATGATATTGTTGATTGAATAAAACAAAAATTTTCTGAAAATATCAGTTTTTGAGAAAGTTAATCAATGTACGAAAAATCACCAAAAATAACTCTTAGTTATTTCTGGTACATCAAATAACTTCCTCAAAAATGTATATTTTCATAAAATTTTTGTTTTATTCAATCAACAATACCATGAAGAATTCATCCTCAAAATGTTATTCATTTATCTCTTACCGAATTTGAAATGACCTGTCTCAAAAATTTCAACTTTATGCGCTCATATCTCAAAAAGTAATGATCGGAAAAAAATGTCAGAGAAAAAAATACTAAAATATATCAAATTGTACATCTATTTCATACCACAAATGTTGATGAACACCAACATGAAATAAAATTGTAATACCTATCTTTCATCTGGCAGATTTGGAACTTGAGAACCCACTTTATACTCTTTTATACCACAAAATCTTCATAATCAAGTCATCAAGTAAACAATCTTGGAAGTAGGAGTTTTGTCACCTTCCTCACCAAACAAAGCTGCATGGATAACTCAAGTCTAGAAAGTGATAGGAATAGAAAGCGACTTTCCCTTTTTCACCTTATCTACTTTGTCAGATTCACTCCAAACGGTCAGCATACCTCATACACGTTTGTATATCCTTGAATAAAATATCACTACATCACATTCGATCAATGGTGTCAGTATGAAGTGAATTCCGATGTAGTTAGGGTGATTCCGAGCTTTTTTCCCTGATTGCTTCATCTCACTTTTTACTTTTTTCCCAGTTCCAAGAAGAACACATGTGTCCGATAGATTGATTTCGTTACAAATAAGAAAAAAGGGGGAAAATAAGAAAAAGGGTGACAAAGACAGGCAACGAGAGAATCAATCACCTTGACCGTTGATATGACCTGAAGACTTATATAGTATGGTCCACGTTATAATGGTAGTGGAGAAAGATAGAGGAGCAACGTTGCCTATCCTCTGTCTTGACAATGCCTTCTATAGACGGTAGCTGATATACAGGTTAATTGATGTAATATCCTATACTATTAAACGAGCAACTTCTGTTTATATGTTTAGATGTTTATAAATTTGTATTTCACCGAATCTCAAAAACGGCTCTAACGATTCTCACGAAGTTCAGAACATAGTAGGTTTATGATATAAAGATTCGATTGCACTAGGTCTCATCCCTGCGAAAACTCGCTGAAGGACATTAAAAGGATAATTATTATTCGTCCTTGGAAAAACAGCTGATAATAACGTCGTCTGTCGGTGATGGAAGTGAGTGAACGAGTTCATGTGTGTGGAACTGTGTCAAAAGTATTACTCAGCTGTTGAACTTTTGTAATCATTCAATCAGGTACTTAGTACCGGTTGCAAAAAAGCCGGTTTATTTTCAATCCTGATTAATTCCAGTGGATCTTAGAGAAGCCGTCTTTTTGGAATGGTCTTCTCTGATTTGGTTCATGTGAAGTTAATCGGGATTAAAATTCAACCGACTTTTGTGCAACTGGGCCTTTGTGAGGGAAATTTTTGCATTCCTCTGGGAATTAATCTCAATTTACTGTTATTGGATAGAACTTTCTGTATGAATGTAATTATAATTTCTTCTTTCGTAATGAATTTGTTATGCTTTTTCTCTCCAGAGCGAAGCTCGGTCCACGATATTTAACTGTTCATTCTCGAATCAATTATATTTCATTAAGCAAGAAAATATATTTTTCAATAATTTAATGATTAAGATGAAATATTTTGTTAATTGATTATTGATTCAACATAGTTATAAGCCGATCTGGCAACAGAGCAAAGCAAGAAAGTGATAGCGCTATCCGCTTTGTTGAACGATAGACAAGGATAGCAATACCATTGCTAATCAAACACTGCTATTATAACGTGAACCTCACTATAGTGATATAGTCTTGCAGACTCATATCAGAGACAACTGATACGCTATCTTTCCTCTATGCTTATATATAGTGTCTCATTTATCTCTTTCCTGTATAGGGCTACTTTTATAGAAATAGAAAGAAAAATAAAAATCTCAGTACCCTTTTTTTGAAATATTTAATCACAACATGTTTCGGACATTTATGCCATTTTCAACATATACTAATAATATATGATCAAAATAAGAATCATCTAGCAGTATTTATTTATTTACTTCATATCACTTGAAAATGGCATCAATGTCCGAAACATGTTGTGATTAAATAATTCAAAAAAAGGGTACTGAGATTTTTATTTTTCTTTCTATTTTTATATATAGTGATATAGTGATGAAGTGATGACGTCACTACATATAGTGATATAGTGATGAAGTGATGACGTCACTACACATAGTGATATAGTGATGACGTCACTACTTATGGAGATTTCACTAAAGTGAGATTCACCTCTGTCAGCATTTCTCATAAATAGCATCAGTGCTTCCCATACAATGAACGCTGACAGATTGAAGTGAATGTGGCAATATTCTTGAAAGTCAGAAGTCAGTTGGCGAGGAGACAGATAGGGCAAATTCGAAGCAGGTAAATATTGAGAACCTATTGAGAGACCCCTGACCCTCTCACCCTTAAATGGACGCCCCCGGCTACATTATAGGGCTTCACGGAGAGAAATAGAATTCACGAGTGAAAAATAGTCTACTGTTCTTTTTCTTTGTTCTGTCTCCCCAATTTCTCGTTCTTTCTTCTCCGTCTTTTACATTACTACTTTTTTCGTTCTAGTTTACCTCTTTCTTCTTGGCAATTTTCTTTTCTTTTCCCCATTCTTCAGTTTTGCTATTCCTTTCCAGTTTGAAATTTTTTTCCTGTCTTCTGTCTTTCAGACATTTCATTCCCTTCATAGTTTTTTTTATTTTCATTGTGCCTCCTTTCTCACTTTTCACTTTTTCTAATCCTTTTCCAAATTTCTCCCAGTACTATTTATTTCCGTCTTTCCTCATGCTCCAGTTTTGCTATTCCTTCCTAGTTTGATTTTTTTCTTTCCTCTTTCTTTCAGACATTTCATTACCTTCATAGTTTCTTATTTTCATCGTGCCTTCTTTATCACTTTTCAATTTCTATTCCTTTTCCTATTTTTTCTAGTCTTATCTAACCTTCAATTTCATCTACTCATCTCTACTTGTATCGAAAGAGAGTTTTCCCTTTTTCTCTTAAATGTCGAATTTGTCCAATGCTATATTTAATTTATTATTAATTCCTTCATCTTCATCGTATTCAAATGCATTACTACATCTTGTGCTATCCATGTTTTGCAACTTGATTTAACGTCAACCACATCCACTTAATTTTTTCACATCATCCTTTCTATTATCTTCTACCGTCTTGAGGGTCAAGTGTAAGAGAGGGCCCTAACTTCGCCCTCCTAGGTCAAAAATAAAGACAGACATTCTATTCTATTCTATCTTCCACTTGATAGTCTTGTATACAAAATCGCATTGTTTCTATCTCCTTCTCCAAATCTAGAATACCCATTTTTACTTATCTTCTCTTTCTTCTACATTTCTAATCTCTCACTCCTACTTCCATAGACTTTCATCTTCTATTCACATCAACTTTTCCATCATTTTCTCCCTATCCTGAGAATTATCTCTTGTTCGAAATCCCTCCCTCCTCTACATCCTCATATCTTGTTCTATCGATGATTTCCTCCCTTCTCATTATTTGCCATTCCTTCCTCCTCTTCTGTATTTTTCTTCCATATTTTCTCTGTCATCCTCATTCTCCACGACCTAATCCTAATTTTGTCCTGTTTTTTTGTATTTTTTCATATTTCCTGTTTCCTCTATCATCCTCTCTATCTAATCCTTTTCCTCTCTTCCATCATTAACATATTCCTTCTCTACTCCACTCACTTCCTCTTACACCTTCTTGTTTGGTCACCATCATACTGTATCTTTGGTCACCATCATCATATTGTCTTTCTTTTTGTTCCTCTCCTTTTTTCTGTCCCTGTTTCTTCTCTTCTCCTTCTTCTTGATCACATTTTTTCATATTTGTTTTCGTATTATTCTTCCTTCCCTCTCTCTCTTTTCCGTATTCCTCTTCTTCTTCTTCTTCTTCTTCTTCTTCATCGACCTCATCGAGTTAACCTTCTTCCATAACTCTTCTCTTCCTTCCCTTCTTTTCTCTGCTCTCCTTATTCTCTTCCTCCTCGAGAACTCCATCTCCGTTTTTCTCTTCATTTCCGTTCTCTCTTCTTCTTCCTTCTATTTCTCTTCCTCCTCCTACTCCTCCTCCTTCTCATCCTCAGCATTCATTCTTCTTCTTCTTCTTCTTCTTCTTCTTCTTCTTCTTCTTCTTCTTCTCTTCTTCTTCTCCATCTTCTTCATCTTCTTCTCCTTCTTCCACTTCTCCTTCTTCCACTTCTCCTTCTTCCACTTCTCCTTCTTCCACTTCTCCTTCTTCCACTTCTCCTTCTTCCACTTCTCCTTCTTACACTTCTCCTTCTTACACTTCTCCTTCTTACACTTCTCCTTCATCCTCTTCTTCTTCTACCTCTCCTCACATTTTTCTTCCTCTGCTTCTTTTTCTTCCCAATTTTCTTCTTCTTCTCGACACTTTTCTCCTGTGTTTCCTGTGTTATTGTGGGACAAAAGATTCAGCGTCTCTCCAGACTGAGGTGACTGAACGATCGCCCCTGTCGTTTTGCCGTCTAAAAATAATTCACGATCAGAGTTCATGGAAAACGGTCATGAGAATATTCTGTTATTGTATTCGCGAGGTTTTCAACCAACTGGCAGACGACTACGGGTCACACGATTGACCGAATAGCGAATACTCTTCTAACAAAATAGATTTGATTTCACAGTCGAGATACACTTGTTTTGTAAACTGCGCAGTCTGGTCTAATCAAATAAAGAATGTAGAGTATGGAAGCGGAGGATAATTATTATAGAAGCAAGTATAAGCAAATGAAGTGAAAGTGTTATTATAGTGAAAGTGTATAAGCAAATGAAGAGACAGGGCTAATATTCTTTGTCTTTTCATAGCTGTGAAAGGAGTTCACTTTCAGAGAATTATTTAATAAAAACTTTCGTTGTCATGTAATTATGTTTTCGATGAAACAACATGCTCAATGAACCATCAGGCTAGTCTATACTAGTAGTTCGGAGAACAGTAGAACTCTCTACACTCACTAACATCACTACTCACACGCTCCCCTCTATTCACACACAAACACACATACAAATTAGATTTAGAGTACGATGATATATGCAATAGGATCAGAGGAGGACGCTGAGAAATAGAAGTTCTTTACACTTTTGAGCTAGGATACACGGTTCAAAACTGTTCAAGAGTCACAACCTTAATATGCACATCAAAATCAGACTCTTCCACTGCTACATTTTCTCAATACTCTTCTATGGGATGGAGTCATGGACATTGACCAAGTCAACTGAAAAAAGACTGGAGGCTTTTGAGATGTGGCTGTATAGAAGGGTGTTGAGAATTTCATGGATGAACAGAGTGACCAACAAAGCTGTATTGGAGCGAATGGATAAGGATTTGGAAGTGATGAACATCATCAAGAGCAGGAAGCTTGCATATTTCGGCCATATCATGCGCAATGAAGAAAAATACGGCCTGCTGAAATCTGTTCTCCAAGGAAAGATCTATGGCAGAAGAGGACAAGGGAGAAGGAGAATATCATGGCTGAAAAACCTACGTACCTGGTTCTCCAAGACTACAACAGAACCTTTCAGGATGGCTGTAAATAAGATAACAATAGTCAGGCTGATCGCCAATATTCGGAACGAATAAGCACTATCTTAGACTTGGATTGGGACTATGAAAAAACTTAGAATTCCAATAATTTTAAAATTTTGCACATGCAATACATGAAATAATACTGAGAAAAATGAGCCCAATTTGAACCTGATCTGATAAAGTATCGAAGAGTTGGGTGGATTTTTAGGGTAAAATTTCCGAATAAAAGGGCCGCCATCTTAAAACGGGGATGATTTTTAAAATTTGAAATATATACGTTTCTGCGCCTTGTTTCAAAGTACTTGTATACCAAATTTCATCCAAACGACTGTGAACTGCGACTGTAACTGCGGTACAAACAAACAAACAAACAGACAAACGCCGATTGACTTGAAACTAGAATCCGCTTCGCTCATTCAACTATTGAATGAAGTATCTTCCTCACAATGTGTATCAATTCTTTCACCCAACCAAATTAATCTTTTGGATCACAATAAAAATATTGTATTGTGTTTCAATATACTTTAAGCAGCCCTAAAAAATTTGTATTAAAAGTCATTCTATTCTCGTAAACGTTATTCGAAATCCCATTCACCTTCTGGCTCCGATACGTGACCTAATAACGACTCTATTGAATGACGAATTCCTGGAAATTCAAAAGCACAAAAACGAGGAGTTTTAACTGGTGTAGCCTATGCACTTTTTTCGACGCCTACTCTCGAATTCGCGTTCCAATATAGCAGGCTTGAGAGAATTAGTCAACAAATCAAGAGGTTTTCGAAATGCAATAGGCTACACTCTTTGAAAACAGTTCAAAATCACATTTCAGTCAACTCTCTCTGAATTTATAAATTTAATTTGAATCGCTCTTTTGGATTTGCAGTGTGAGTGAAACGGAGATCATCATTTCATTATCTGGAGACTCTTCCATCTCCATAGTGAGGTCCACGTTATAATGGCAGTGGAGAAAGATAGGAGAAAAACGTTGCCGATCTTCTTTCTTGTCAATGCCTTCTATAGACGGTAGCTGATACAGGTTTATTAATGCAATATCAACTGTTCATTCTCGTTTCAAATTTAATAATCAATTATATTTCATTAAACAAGGAATAATATTTTTCAATAATCTCATAATTACGAATTTTCATAATTAAGATGAAATATTTTGCTAATTAATTATTGATTCTACATTGTTAAAAGACGATCTGGCAACAGAGCAAAGCGAGAAAGAGATAGCGTTATCTGCTTAGCAAGGATAGCAATACCATTGCTGATCAATCACTGTCATTATAACGTGGACCTCACTATAGTAAAATTCATTGAATACGAGTATAATTAGAGTTTGAAACAGATTTATGTAGGCTTGGAAATTATCCATACAATATTACATCAGACAATATTATAAATAATCGTGTAAGGTTGAGTCAGGTTACTTCACAACCTAGGTAAGGTGAAGTGTATCAGCTCCGATACCTTTATCTCCAACTTTTTTCTAAACTACATGTTTCAAAGTATTAGTCATCGATCTAGACTGAATAAAAGATCAAACAACCAATCTTTCCAACGCCTCAGCATCAAAATCAATAACTTGAAGACCACTATAGTGAGATTCCCTTCCTACTGACATAATTGTTTGAATGGGAAGTATTAGAGTTATTCATAAGGTATGCTGTCAGTTCAAAGTGATTCTTAATATATCTTCAGCTATTTTGAACCTTTGTGCATAAAATAAGAGCCAGCAGCTGTATGGAAATTCGCCACCTGAGAGGTTTTAAAGAAAAATATCAAACTCGCTACAAGCGTGTGAAACCTCAAACTGAGCAAGCAAATTATTCAAAGAGTTTTCCTTGTGAAGTAGGTATGTAAGCTGCTCAAAATTCTTTATTTAGAATATTGATACGTTTTTTAAGATTTTCCGTTAGCTACCAAAAATGAGCTTCAAGATTTTCTCACTTACAAAAACTAAAAAATCAATAGAGATTTGAAGAAAATTTTCAAACAAGGTCTGCAATAAGTCTCCCATAATATTCACATTGAGCTGTAACGTGATAATACAGCTTAATCTAGCTTAATGAGGGCAAAACAGAGAATATAATTTTCACTCTTCGTAATAATTTAAATATTGAACACCAGCCGTACCTAAAGCCAGTGAAATTATTAGGAATCATGCTGGACAGCAAGCTGACCTGGACTAGTCATGTAGAATATTTATGTAAAAAGTGGCCAGAGTCATGTTTCTTTTAAGGAAATTTAAATGTAACGTTAGTAAGGAAGTCTTGATTCTTACCTATTATGGTCTTTTTCACTCTCAACTTAATTATGGACTTCGACTGTGGGGTAATAGTAGTGAGATGAAAAAAGTATTCGTATGGCAGAAAAAAGCTATTCGTTGCATAGTTGGCCTGAAGAGTGATGGAACTTGTAAAAATAGCTTTATTGAACTGAATATTATGACTCTTACATCTATGTACATTTACTGTAACCTAATTTATGTTAAAAATATATAAATGATTTCAAACAACACTATCATCAGCATGCACATCTAACTAGACACAGGGATAACATAGTTACGCCATCCTATTAGACTAAGCAAATCATTAAAAAGCCATAGGTATCAGCAATATTTATTGTTTAACAAATTGCCGCGCACAATCAGGATCCTGCCAACAAAAAAATTTATCCCAGCAATATCCTATTGGCTGAAGCAAAGTGCTTTTTACTCTACTGAAGAGTATCTTAATCTAACTGACATAAATAACTGGACTGGTAATTGATTTGTAATCTTAATTTTTGTAATATGTTTGACTGGGTCGCGTGTTGCGCCCTCACAAAGTGACAAAGCCTATTGTATAATATTATGTACTTATTGGTCAATGAAGATTCTTATTCTTATTCTTATTCTTAACTTATAATATGTGTATTATATGATTCTTCAAGCGCATTGCTAATCATTTGATAATAATATATTATGATCTCACTGTAATCTTACTTTTTGTTACCGTATCGACAATTCAGTTCAAATTCTATTTGCCATTATAGTAGCTACAAATCAGTCAGTCATGAAAGTTTACAAAAAAAAACTTCAATTTCGTAATGAACTAGAAACGGAGAATTAATTAACAAATGGAAATACAACCCAATACAAAAGATTACTACAAATATTGAACGGTAACCTAGACATTTGCTAAAAAATAATGCTTAATATGGAACGGTATGCTAGATATTTGCTTGGCATTCAACGTAGGCCTATAACTGGAAGGTTTTACATTGGTCAGAATAAATTCCAATTTGACAAAAGGATGCCACAAAAATAAATAGTCTAATATTGATATTCCAATTATCAGGTAATAAGTAAAATTTCTGTGGAATAATGACATCTTATTATACGGTCCGTTTTCATTAAGATACTGTATTGATCAGTTGGATCATATTTTTAAGATGAACAAATAGCGGAGAGGTATCACCTCTCTACCTCAAACTCACAAGAGCCTCCTCAAATTAGAAATTCTCTCCCTCATCATCTCATCTTTTTACAAGGATCCATTTCTTTTTGGTGTCCCTATGCCTCGCTCTCCTCAGGGTTTGTACTCCCATGCTAATATTGGGAGCCTATTGGATGGCATTCTGAATAAATGAGTAGACCAATTTTCCCGATATTTCTCCAGAATATCCTATTTTCTCCCTCTCATGAATTTACTTATCCAGAATCCAGTGAACAATATTGAAACTACTTTCCGTTTCACTGAGAATTATTCTGAAATTTTGTCGTACTTCAATTGGAACTTTAACGTAAAGCCACTTCCAATTTCGTTTGTGAACTTCCGGGCTCTGATTATTTTCCAATTAAAACAATCTCACCAAAAGGGGAGAACAATCTCAGCAATACGAGAAACAGGTAAAGCGAATTTTTGGCGAGAGTACAATGAAGCCATCGTCTTGAATTGGATACAACGTTCAGTTGAAATACAACTAACTCAATGCTGAATTTCAATTAAAATTGCATGAATGAATGGAGAAATTCCCATTTTTGAGCAGATGGGTCTCGCTATAAATATACTTCACAACATTTCTGTTGTTCTTGATTCGATTTCACTTCTTCAGTGTTCAGACGAGATATCTCTATAGATTAATGAATATCAAATTGGATTATGATTCGTCATAAATCAATATAATTAGTAATAAATCAAATGATGGTAAGTCATAAATCAAATTGAGAAATGGAATGAGAATCTTGAAGCTCAGAGGAGCGTGGGGTCCCATCTGACCGAATCCCAAAAGGTCGAAGAGTATACTTTCTCATATGGTCGAATCCCATCTAGCCGATGAGATTCGATCATTTGCGACGAACTACAACATTTTTCTATCAAATGAGATTCGACTGTTTGAGAATCGGTCAGATGGGAAAATCAAATTTTCGACCTTTTGCGACAGTTGAGATTTTCGACCAAATGGGATTACTATTAAAACTTTTCGATCATTTGGGATTCGACCATTTGGGAAAGTACAAGTTTTGTGGCATGCCAAATGACCGATTCCCATTTGGTCGAAATTATTATTTTGTCGCAAAATATCGAAAATTGAAGAATCCCAAATGGTAGAATTGAAACTTTTACTTTCCCAAATGGTCGAATCCCAAATGATCGAAAAGTTTAATGGTAATCCCATTTGGCCGAAAATCTCAACTGTCGCAAAAGGTCGAAAATTTGATTTTCCTACAGATACCCTGAAAAGTGACCATTTGTGCACTGATTGCAGGCTGCAAAGAATCACTTTTCCTCTCACACCACTCATTCCTATTATTGCGTTCAGACCACAAAAAGGAGTTTGGTCAAAAGCAGTGAAAAAGTCAACTAATTAATTGTTTCAAATGAGTAAAAGAAGGAAATTACGATTTGAGAGATTTCAATCGATACACAAACAGTAAGAGTGTTTGACAACAAGTGACCCCAGCTAGCTAAATGTCAGGCTTGAATGTAATACAGGAGGCGGATATTTTCTGTGTGGGATAGATAAATTGTTTATTCATTATATATCAACAAATGTATGGTAGTCTAAACTCCATTGAAATAGTGAATACCATTGAATAAATGGAAGGAGATTGAGAGAAAAACAGTATTTTATGAATGAAATACAGACTGATTGTGATCACACCAGAAAGCTCAGATTACAGATTATTCATGATTACTTATGTGATTTTGTGATATACAAATCACTAATCACGAAATCACATAATGAAACGCCAATATGTTATCCAAAAGATAAATTTTGTGAGGTGTATGAATATTATTTTGTGGAATTTCTTAAAGAGAACTGGGATTTGACAGTATTAGGCCCGGCTTCTAAGACACTTATTAAAAAAAATCGAATGAACCATCGAATCTATAGATTTAATTTCAATAGTTAATTTTCAAGTTCATTAGTTTCAATAAGTGTTTTTGAAACTGGGGGCTTAATGTCAATTGAATGAAAACTACTTAATTTCGATTCTATCAGTGTTGATTTGCAGTATAAAGTTTAGTTGTTTTGATTCAATAAGGCTAGGCGCACACCAGTTAGTCAAAACAAGACAAGACATGACCAGACACGTTTAGTCACAATACTTCACATAGCTGCTTATGAAGACATGTCTAATTGCAATGACTAATCAGTGTGAGTTGCGTCATAAGCAACAATGTGAAGTATTGTGACTAAACGTGCCTGATCATGTCTTGCCTTGTCTCAACTAACTGGTGTGCGCTTAGCCTAAGAATATCTGAACAACAACACCTTGACAGCAACACAGAAAATTTAATTTAATACAGATACGATAATCGAATTCCATACATTATGAACTTTATCATTGAACCTCATTAAAGTCATTATTCTAACTTGTATTGTCTATGATGAAGAACAAAACTGGAAGCAGGCTCCTGATTGGCTTTGATTCACTAAAGTTGTCTAGAATCAGGTTTTGTGATGTCATCAAACGGGATTTCAGGGGTAAACGAAAATTATCTCGATAATTTGAAAATAACCTTTAAAAAACAAACTGGGGTCTAGAGGACCCCACGAAAAATTATTTCTCCAATTTCTCTATGAATATGCCCATTAGGGAATTTTGACTCCCCTGTAAATTAGGTTGATACTACTGACCAGTCATCTGTCAACTCATTTCCAACAGTTGACAATCGCCCTTCGAGACATTGCATGTTTTTGTGCGTTTGGGGTCTACCGGACCCCAGTGTGTCTTTTGAAGTTTTTGTGCGTGCTGTGTTGAAGTAAACTGCTTGTAGTTTTATGATTTCTCCAAATGAGTCTCACAGATGACGATATTTTGCGATTTTTAAATGAAGAAAGTGATAGTGATGATATTTTTGATGGTGTGTAGTTGCTACACAGTTGATTTTTGTAAGATGAGAACACAAAAAGTGTTACAATTTTTTTAAGTGTGTCTGTTGAAGGTTGAAACGATAATTAGAATTCAGGAAAATTATTTTCAATTTGACAGTATAACAGGATGAATCGCTTCCAGGAAGCCATTACTGAACAGGAAAAGATAGTTTCCATGAAAAATTGTAGTGAATTATTTGACAGCAAACCACTTTATTACAGGGAAAGTATGTATTTCAGTTACGCATTTTTTCTCTGAAGAAACCGAAGCTTTTTCAATTTGGAACGACAAATTGGCAACAGACGTCAATAGAACATTCAAATGAAATCAATCATTCGTCAACTAACATTTGTTCCCGTGTGACATTTGATTGGTTTATCGACTACCCTCTAATGGCGGACCTTCAATTGATGACGTTTCAAAATCCAAAGTAGAAACACAACAGTTTGTATTTCATGCAAACTGTTGATCGAAATGTAATCTACTCCTCTTCCATAATGACACAAGACATTATCACAGAGAAACAATAGCGTAAGTAGATATTCCATGGTATAGGGCGTTTATGTCGCAACTTTTACTGTTATCTCAAGCCGATTACTGACGATCATTGTCGATCTCACTGTTTTGACCGGGTAAGAGTGTATGAACAGCACAATATGAGAGACTACCAGCGTCATAAAGCTTCACGGGAAAGAACTACTTGAACTATCGGCATGAGAGGACAGTAAAAGTTGCGACATGAACGCTCTATACCATGGGATATCTACTTATGCTATCGTTTCTCTATGACATTATTCAGAATAATGATAAGAATGAAATGCGAGAAAGTTAGCTTTCAAGTTGTTCGAGAGAAGACCACAATAAGTCTGCCTTGTTGCATGCAATTTATGTGCTTCGTTCCATTCAACTAGGAAGTTGTATGCAACTCAAGACACAAATGATGGAAGATGGAGGTATAAGTTGCAAGAGTCAAGCTGTTAACAAGTGTTTACACAGCTATTGAACAGTAGGATGCAAGAAGTAGAATGACAATGGAAATGGACTTGTAGGAGGAAGAAGGCATGGACTCCAGTCAAATGAGTCAATCTGCTTCCTCTCATTAAGATTATGACTCTGGTAGCAGCCAGGATTGATGGTAGAAGTTGATTTTCAATCATTATAGGCTGGTAAATTTCAAACCATTCTACAACAAGTCATTTGACGACTGTCATAGTCCAATACTGATAGTCCATGTCAACAGTCAAGAAAGTATCTTATTATATTGAGCAAGAAATTTCTGTATATATTTTGTTATTTGGTTATCCTATATAATAAGCGAACAATTTTTTGTATTTTTATATCTGGTTATTTATATTTATAACTGGTTATTTAGGTTCAACGGATCTCGAAAACGGCTATAATGATTTTCACGAAATTTGAAACATGGTAGGTTTATGATATAAAAATTCGATTGCACTAGGTCTCATCCTTGGAAAAACTCACTGAACGTCATTAAAAGGATAATTCATCCTTGGCTTAAACAGCTGTGAATAGTAAAAACGTTAGTGAGCGAGTGAGTATGTGAAAAATCTAAATATTGCATCCCCAAAATTCATAAGATGACATATAGCCAGCTGTGAAATATAAGCACGATCATTTTAGAGAATTGTGTTCTGTTTATCAATAAATAAAAATAACAAGCGAAGCTCGGTGCCCCGATATTTTATATTTGGTTATTTCTATTTATTTATGGTTATTTATGTCCAACGGATCTCGAGAACGGCTCTAACGATTTTCATGAAATTTGGAACATAGTAATTAAAAGGATAATTCATCCTTGGAAAAACAGCTAAGACTTTCATCGTCTGTGGATAATGAAAAGTGAGTGAGACGCACTCGGTCTGTGGAAAATCAAAATATCTTATCCCCGAAATTCATAAGATGACGTATAGCCAGCTGTAAAATATAAACACGATCATTTTGAAGAATTGTGTTCTATTTATCAATAAATAAAAATAACGAGCGAAGCTCGGTGCCCCGATATTCATACAATAATTCAAACAGCAATACATACGGTGATTTTCCTATAGACCAAGTCAAAACTAATAATATAAAAACTAACTAAATAAATATCAACAAAACTATAACCATTATCATGGATGAATAGAATCTACACTATCCTCTTTGCTATAATCATGGTACAAGCGCTAACAGAGATTACATATCATGTAATATCAGAAATCACAAATCATTCACATTTTCCAAGTAAATTTTTCTGTTAGCGACAATAAATTATTCCACTGTAATATCATTTGAAATTTTGTGATCTACCGATGAATGATGCTTTTATTCCTTTATAATAGGTGTTGAAATTACAAATCATTCACATTTACTAGGACAATGATCATTCTGTTCCACACCCACATGAAACGCTGTGGAAATAGCGGGTTAAATGAATCATACCTTGCAGCTAGGTAACAGTTTTCTCAATGAAAACTCATACAAGTTTGAAGCAGGTTTTCGAGTGTATCTGGTGAGAACTACTCGGAACCATTGAGAGAAACACTTCTCTTGCTCATTTTATATTTCTCTCACTCAATCGTTCATATTGCTTACTTAGTTTTTCTCTCACTTACTCATTCCTCATTAAATCTTGCATCACAGTCAAGTTTGACCATTGAGATGATCTCTCACTCATATCTCCACTCTTATTCTCGTAACTTATTTTTCCCTCTTTCTCTCACTCATTGCCCTCTCTTATTTTACTCACTCTTATTTTTCTCACTTATTTTCCCATCTTTATCATACTCATTGCCCACTCTTATTTTTCCATCTTTCTCTTACTCCTTGCCCACTCTTATTTTTCGATCTTCACCTTACTCATTGCCCTCTCTTATCTTACTCCCTCTTATTTTTGTCACTTTTTTTTCATCTTTCTCTCACTCATTGCTTCCCAGTCAAGTGTGACCAGACAAAACATTGAGATAGAGACTTACTCAATATTTTTACTCTTTCTCTCTTTCACGCTTCCTTACTCTTCTCACTTCTCTTTTATTCTTACTCTCACTCAACCTTCCTCACCTTTTTCTCCCGGTCTTTCTCTTACTCATTGCCCACTCTTATTTTTCCATCTTCTCCTTACTCATTGCCCTCTCTTATCTTACTCCCTCTTATTTTTTCTGACTTATTTTACCATCTTTCTCTCACTCATTGATTCCCAGTCAAGTTTGACCAGACAAAACATTGAGATAGAGCTTACTCATCTCTCTACTCTTTCTATCTTTCACGCTTCCTTACTCTTCTCACTTCTTTTTTATTCTTTCTCTCACTCAATCTTCCTCACCTTTTTCTCCCGGTCAAGTTTAACTGAAAGTAACTCGATTAATAGAGAAGCAACACACTAATCAACTATCGATTCTGATGCGGCGACTATGATGAACTCTGAACAACACTGAAAACATGAGACCTAATCATATTGCCAACCTTTCAAATCGAAGAACAGTCAGGAATTGATGCGATTTGCACGGAAAAAGCTGGCGAATCAACCAAGCGTCCCACATAAAAACCAACCAAACATCTCCTCGCCAAATACTGGAAATAGGTTATGAAACAGTGAAAATTTCGCCTCAGAAAATAGACTCCTGACTGCTGAAAATCAAGTTAGCTTCGTATTTTCTTTCGTTTTCGGGGAAGGTTTGAATGGGAGCTGGAGAAGTCAGAGATTTTCCAGGAAGGAGCTATTGTGTAATATCGAGGGCTTTTTTAGGGCGTTTTTCAGTTGATCAGGATCAATTTTATGAATAATTAGTTGCTATATCAATTATTTTTGTCGGTAATGATGAATGAATTTGAAGGTTGAAGGGATGATCCGATTTCCTGGGTAGACTGTTCGTTATTCTTATAGTTTCTTATTAAGAAATCTAGTTATCTTGTTATTAGACTATCAGTTATAGGGCATAATTTTAAACTTTATCCGGTCGTAGATTAGTGATATGATTTATGATTATGTTGTTTTGTTTTGTGTTTTTGGCTTTCTAGAATTAAAAGAAACTTCTTTTAAATGAATTTCATGTGAAAATCAAGAATACGTTTCACAGTTTTCCTTTCTTTTTTTACAAGAATACAAGATCTTTATTTTTCATAGAATAAAACAAGTTTACAATAGACATCGTCAGTTTAACAATATTTTCATTTTTGAAATAATTGAGTCAATTTGTCACATTTATAAAATCATTACAATTAGATACTCATCTGTTGAGTAAAACCATAGAGAAACAATAGCATAAGTAGATATCCCATGATATGGGCGTTTAAGTCGCAACTTTTACTGTTATCTCAAGCCGATAGTTCATGTAATTCTTTCCCGTGAAGCTGTGTGATACTGGTAGTCTCTCATATTGTGCCGTTCATACACTCTCACCCCAACAAAACAGTGAAAATTGACTATAATCAAGAGTAATCGGCTTGAGATAACAGTAGAAGTTGCGACATAAACGCCCTATACCATGGGATATCTACTTACGCTATTGTTTCTCTATGGTAAAACCCTCTAACCTTAAGCCATCCAGCAATAGTTCTTTTAAAGGTGCTCAGCGGCAACAATCTAATGGAAAAAGGCAATCTCCTTCATGGGAGATCATGGTTATGTCGGCAAGGTGGAACTTGCTAAGGGACTCCCCACGATCCAAGCCATACGCTAATAATAATATAGTTACAGCACAGCAAAATCATTTGCAAATTTGGCATACGATATCGGTATTCAATTGCGGAATACACAATTAAGCCTGGTTTTCATTTGTAGTGTTAGTGATAGAGTTCCCTGGGCAAGTACTAACTATCTTGTGAACTCTACCAATGAAAACGTTTATGGTAGAGTACCAGTTCTTAGTAGAGTAGAGTGGGATAGCACCGTGGGATAGTACTCTACCACTTGCCTTCCCCCACCACCGCTTCTCACTCTACTCTACCACTACTATGCTAATGAAAACAGTCTTGAGCTAGGAGAGTATAGTCGTGCCGTAGGCAATCAAGTTTAAGAAGTATAGTTAATTATTAAAAATTGAAATAGAAATTTATTTACCAAATAATTTTAAAGACATATCCACAATCACAAAATAATAACAGTAATAAAGTTAACAAAAGTACAAAATTTTAGAAGTATACAGCACAATAAAATTAACAAGATTATGTGATAATATTAAGCAAAGTAATAATAAAAATTTTTAATAGTAAAAATGTATTAATTTATTAAAGTGTTAATAAGGGTTTAAGTGTTATTTTATTAAAAAGTATTGACATTTTAAGGTTAGTTCTGTTCACTAGACAACACACTTTACCTACTATTCTCAAATTGTAGTGAAAACAGTTACTCGACCAAATAAGTAGAGTAGAGTTAACACGGTAGAGTTAGTATGGCAGTTACTCGACCACTATCTCTAGTCTACTAGTGAAAATCAGGCTTTATGGAGCTACGAGTTAATGATTAGCATACC
Organism: Nilaparvata lugens; assembly: GCF_014356525.2. Classification (NCBI taxonomy): domain Eukaryota; kingdom Metazoa; phylum Arthropoda; class Insecta; order Hemiptera; family Delphacidae; genus Nilaparvata; species Nilaparvata lugens. The sequence continues at coordinate 37,878,883 of NC_052511.1, read as the reverse complement.
GTATATAGTGAGGTGAGTCTAACAGCATTTAAAAACTTTTGAACTAACAATAATATTTATCACCCTGAATATTATAGGTTTCACAAAAGAACAAACTCGGTATTGTTATAAAAATTCCTATCAAATTGATGACTGTTCACTGCTCTTTTGTACAACAAACTGAAAACAGCTTAGTTGAGCAGATTCAGAAAAATTTCAGAGTGGAAATTTTTGCGTACTTATCGAGATGAGAGGACTTGATTTATGATTGGTGCGACTCAGCCCTGCGATTATTTGCATGACTTATTCCTGTGATTCATCGTCAGCTGTGAATGTGAAGTGGAGAAAGCCTGATGACAACAATTTCACAAAACTTTTCGACTTATTTCGAAATTTTACAAAGGGAAACTAGTTTGACAAATTTCAACGGGTTTGGGAGAAGCTTCATCAATGTGATCACACTCTTACTCACTATTTGAAATTTACAGCTTTTGTGTTTCTACATTATCATTGGATCCTTTATTAAGATTTCGAAATTAATTTGAAACTATTGATAATTTTAGATTTTTAGCTAAGCTCAACTTTAACTTCATTTATTAAAACTTCAACGACTTCAGAAGTTCAACTTTACTCATTTCACTAGAATTAATACATTAATACACTATGGATTATTCTACTGTAATCTACTAAAACCTATCGATAAATGATGTCCTAATTTTTTGCTTATAATTAATGCTGAGAGGTTTTTTAAATTCCATGGCTATTTGAAATGTAGAGTTTTTCTCTTGGATTCATACCGAAAAGTGAACTATGAAAATATAATTTATTCAAGTGTCTCAAAATATTTTCAAATACAAGACAAGGAGCTCATTATTACTCGTAAATTAACAAATGCAAAAACATTACAATCGTTTGGTATGTTTCGTTCCACTGTGCTCAATTCTTATTCACTAGCAATCTGATTATTGCAGAAAATAATATCCAACAGAGCTTTCTAACTCTAAAATTAATGTATCCTTCTATTATTCTTTCTGGAATATGAGTTGGGAAGACTGAAGTCGTCTTTCTGATAGTTCAAATCAACTGGACTTGATTCTCATGGAGTAGGTTTTCACTAAGCTATCCTATCAGTTAAAGATACCATCGCAAGCATTATTTTCTTATCAGGCTCACTGAACTAGACACTACTTGGAAGTGGAGAATTCAAATCCGGATACATCAAATTTAAATAGGATGCCCGAAGTACCAAATTTATAGAGAAAAATATATGAGAAATGGATGTCACAAGCTATAAATATACAATAAGTTATAAACTTGAATCCTTTAAACCCTACAAGAAAAGGAAAACTTATAAAAAATTAGATTAGATTCCCCAAAGCTAACTAACCGTCAACGAATCGTGGAATATGTAGGCCTATAACGACTTCAGATTTCCTCGTTCCGCTTAATGTTTATTTCCAAAGGTTTTGTTGAAACAGAACAGTTTGTTTCTGAGTTTAATGCGAAAATTGAATAATAATATCACTAACGTTTTAGCTATGTGGGCTGCACTTAAAATTTTGATGGGTGTACTCTAGAATCACCATAGGACATCACTTTCTCTTGAGAATGCTTATCAGTCTACTCATGCATCTGAAGATGAAACTTCATCACCAGAATAAGATAATTAATTTATTACCACCCGATACTTTTGAATAACTGCTCCTCGGCTAACTCTTACATCCATTAAATTTTCAAGATATAGAGGTGAGTCAGAATTCAGAAATAATTTTCCAACTGTATAACTTTCTTCTATGACAAGCGTAAATTCCTGATTCAATACACTGTATATCTAACAATCATAACAGAACTAGGAGAATCCAAAAATCTAGTACTTTACACAAAAAACTAATTTTGACTTAAATTGTTCATATTTAAACTAACAATCATGAATATCACATTCGTTGACTGAGTTTGTGAATTTCTAAATTCACTAAATTTCAATACAATAGAGTATCTAACATTTATTAAGATATTAGATTGGATTTCTAACAACTTATTGTAAACAGTATGTAAGTTTTAGTGGAGATCACATTTACCAATCATAATGATGAATGTAGATGATCTGAAGAAAAGTTTGAAGCCTTCAAAGTACATTTTTGAATCGAATAAATTCTTCAAGAATAGCTTCTCAGTAAACTAGGAAAAGCATTTCTACAGACGTTTCCAAAGCCTTCTAGAAATATCTTGTCGAGATATTTTCACCCTTAGAAACTCTCACTACAAGTCAATATGGTAAAATTTTAACATTCAACCCTTAGAAACCCTACAATAAGAGAAACTTGGAGAAAAATTACTTGAATGTTATTAAAAGTACATTACTTTTCTCATGATGACAATCATTGAAAAATAAAGTAATCATTCCAGATATCTGTCAAACGAACTTCTATTCCCAAGTTTTGAGGTAGTTTTCTACTCTCGAAAGGAGAATTATTCCACGACAATAGATTGAAATCAAGATTAATTATTCCTATTTATAGTTTTTACTTCTTATGAATGACCATCGAGTTTTAAAGTAATTTTTCACTCTTCCTAGATGGATTTTATTTATTGAATTGACAGAAATGGAGGTAAACTTTCCACCCTTAGGAACTCTTACATCCAACAAGAGAAACTTTGAGGAAAATTAATGATAATTAAAAGCATTTTTCTCATAATGACAATCATTGAAAAATAAAGTAACTATGTCAGATATCTGTCAAACGAACTTCTATTCCCAAGTTTTCAGGTAGTTTTCTACTCTCAATAGGAAAATTATTCCACGGCAATAGATTAAAATCAAGAGTAATTCCTAGTTATGTAGTTTTACTTATGAATGATTTCAAAAATGACCATCGAATTTTAAAGTAATTTTTCACACTTCCTAGATGACGTTTATAATTGAAATTGGTAATAAAAGTTAGTTTTTTAATATTTTATTAGTTATTTGAGAACTTTTTTGGGTAACTTACCGGCGGCAGTAGCCGCTAGGCACAGGAAGACGGCGGCCGTACAGTAGAAGGGGGAGACCATCACGAGATGAGAGACGATCCGCGCAGCGGCCGAGTTTTATGTGAACACCCCCACCTACGGGGGCCGGCGCAATTATTAACTGCCCCCCAGCGCCCCCAATTGCACCCCCGTGGCCTCCTGTCACCCCTCGTCACCTCGGAGCCACCCCTGGTCACAGTTTGTACCCTCTATTCACCCCCCTTGCAACCTTTTGCATGGGAGCCACCTTATTTTCCTCCTCAACTTACCTACCCCCCTTATTTTACCTCCCTCAACTTACCTACTCACCATATTATACCTCCCTCAACTTACCTACTCCCCCATTTTCCTCCAGTCTTACCTATCTCCCCTGAACAGTACCCTCTCTCCTCCTCTCATCACACTCTACCAATCCTCTGTCACCCCTCTCCTATCTCTTGTTACCCTCCAACCTTCCTATCAACCCTAAACCACCCCCGAGCTACCTTTGAATACCCCCATAACTCCAGTCATCCCCCTCAAATAATACGTCATAGTACCTGGTCTTCTGGACTTCTTACACCCACTGATTTCTTATGATTTTGCGTGATTTGGTAAGGAAACTCAAAAATTGACTTCTCACTACTATAAATTAATGCACTTACTGAGCTTTCTTACTAAAATTAAACTCTCGCTGTCTTATTTAATCGAGAATAGAATGAGGAGAACAGAGTATATTTTATTTTCATCTTTTTTGGCCACATTGGACCACTTGAGTCAGTCAACAAAAATCGTCCTCGGTTCTAAAGCTGTCTGGCTTTTCGATCAGCCCAATATTTCTTCATTCTCTCAGATCGTTGTCGTCTTTCTGCATCAGTGATTACAATCTCCCTGTGCATTTTTGGCAAATTGAATATGTGCGTGTTATATTTTATTATATTGCATGAATTCTCAAAGATTCACTTTTATTATATTACAATATACTTTCCTACTTCTTCCAATGTTGGATGTACATTATTAGAACTAGACTTCTTAATTATGTTTTGGCCTGAAATTGAAATGTCGTTCATGTTCTGTTGGCTGTTGTATTGTAAATATTGTAATGTCTGGTTGGAGTCGATTCACAATATTCCATAATATGACTATATCACATTAGGCCCTATCTTCTTGAAATGTATGAATTCATTATTTGACATTTATTTTTAATACCTGACGATGGTGTGAACACTAAAACTAGTTGTTATAATTTGTTTTCTTAATCTATTATTTTATTAATTTCAAAGGGTACTATAATTGCATTTCATAAATAGACTATCACATTATTTTTTTCCGAAAAGGCCATGATGTGTTTTTACATTATAATTTGTGCTTAACAAAGGATATTTGTTGAAATTTGAAGTTGATTGATGTAAGCATTTGAGAGTTATTAGCCTCAAGTAAAATGTAAGAACTTGCTACGTTACCATGATATTCACAAGTATATTCCTTTTTATATTATTGAGAAGTGAATTCTGATTTTGGCCAAGCTTTTTAAACTTTATTGACGACTTTCTTACCATTATCTATGATGAATCATGAACTATTAACTCACTGACTAAAGCATGCATTCTATCGCATGAATCATTGTCAATGCTTGTTGTAGGCTATAACAGTATCATTGTTGCTGCTTCATCTGTGTTTTGTCGTTGTGACTGTTTACAATATTGAGCCCTGAGATCCAAAATCATGCTACAGTCAATAATGAAATCGTTATAATTTTCACATAACTCATAGGCATGAAAGTTGTCAATAGGTTTTAAAGCCTTGATGGGACATTGAAGTTCTCCAGTTGTTTGTCAAGATTCTCGAAAACCCTGTAGCTTACGTAACTTTGAGATAAATCACTACATCTCCATTAATTCTCTTTAAGTTGTCCATCATCTTATTTCTTCTCAAAATTCTGATATAAACTCATGACAAGAGTTTTAATTCGTCAAAAAAGTGTTCTGAATTCGATAAACATGACAGTCCCAGTCATCACGAAATTCAAGAATACTCAACTCAAAGTATACATCTCAATAAGTGTTGACAAGCATTTCATTCCTTCTCAAAAGTGCACGCTTGATGTAGGCTTCAACACATCATGATCAGAGCTGAACAGACAGAATTAGTTACCTAATTCATTGTGGAAAGGCCCTAACCACGATAATCAGAGATCACACACAGATAAACAATTATTGCTGATGTCGCTTTTGTCAACTTAATTAGATTTATTAATTTGCAATATTGATGAACACAGGAGAGCTGCGTGCAAACGGCTGTGCATGTTTGTTCAGAGTTCTATCTCTGTCTCTCTCAATGTTCACTAATCAGCGCAGCATCATTTTACCGGAGGCTGCATTCAAATTCACTTTGAACTGACATAAATAGCATCGATGCTGCCCATTCAATCAATGCTTAACTCACGGTATATAGTTACAGCTCGCTGGAATGCCCGTGAGTTTTGGAGTGTTTGTGAAGTCATTACAGCCCGTGAGTGTGTGTTGTGTAGAATGTAAGGCTTGCCATATTTGGTACAGTAATCACAGTGTTGATATTTGGCGATATATTGAGCGGATAATTCCTGTTCTTCCACTTTTACCTCTGATCTGATTCATATTGCAAATAAAGTTAGGGGAGCTGATAGAGGTGGTCATAGTACAGATCGTAGTAAATTAATAATGTTTGTAGTTTGTAAATAAATATTGTTTGAAGTTTATAATTGATAGTGGAATTGTAGGTAGTAGTACTCTTTATTACGCTGTTGTAGTACCTACTCTAAATTATCAACTCAAGTAATATATGAATATTTCCTATTTTAGTTTCAATATAGTGAAATATTTCTTCTACGTTTAGTTTTGAAGCATCTAAATTTGAAAATCTACTTTGTGAAAATACTTGAGCACTGAAAATTTTGTGAATTGAAGAGCTACAAGACTAAACCTATGTCGCACTATGTGTTATCTAAATTTGGGAGAGGAATAGCACAAGGTTACCTTATTTTTTCTATCCCTTTCATTTTGTACTCAATGTACTCATTGTATAAATATGAATTAAGAATATTTTTGTAGGTTATTATCAGCATAACATAGCTTGTTGTTAATCTTCAATCTTCAAAATTAGAGATCTACGGTTGAATTTAGTTTATAGAACTGCTGAAGAATCCTAGCCTCTTTTGGACTAATATGCAATGAAAATTCGGGAATGGAATAGTAAGGGCTATAAGCCTGTTTTCTAAATTATCTAAATTTGGGAGAGGAATAGCACAAGGTTACCTTATTTTTCCTATCCCTTTCATTTTGTACTCAATGTACTCATTGTATAAATATGAATTAAGAATATTTTTGTAGGTTATTATCAGCATAACATAGCTTGTTGTTAATCTTCAATCTTCAAAATTAGAGATCTACGGTTGAATTTAGTTTATAGAACTGCTGAAGAATCCTAGCCTCTTTTGGACTAATATGCAATGAAAATTCGGGAATGGAATAGTAGCCTGTATAGCTTATATATAGAATATAAGCCTGTTTTCCGTTTCCAATCATTGAATGATTAAATTTTTTTGTCATTGTTGTGAGATGAATACATAAATAAATAAATAGAATAATGAAATTAGAATGTTGCGCTGCTATGATTTTCTGTATTGAGTGGAGTCATGGACACTGACAGAAGCTGCAACGAAGAGATTGGGAATATTTTATTTACAATTCTAAACGTCTAGGATTAATTCGGAATGATTATGAGATGTGGCTGTATAGGAGGATTTTGAGGGTTTCATGGATTGATCGTGTGATTGATACTGGACTTTTTAGTAGAATAGGTAAAGAAAGAAAGCTGCTGAATAGTATAGCAGTGAGAAAGTTGCAGTACTTGTGGCATATCATGAGGAACCATCATACAGCATACGGAAACATCATACATCATGAGGAAACATCATACGTTATGATATCCATCAACAGTGCAAATTGCAAGGTATGGGAAGGAGAGGGGTCGGCAAAAAAATAATTTCATGGCTGAAGAATTTGATAGCCTGTTCAAAGTGTGACTTGAATCATATTATACATGTCTTCTTGGTTTGATAACATTATGTTACAGTGAGTTTACACTGAATACTGATAATGAATAGTCAGTGATAATATGTTACTATTTTTTTTTGTGAAATTTGAGAGCAGAGCAGGCCTGTTGCTCTCGCCCAGTCAAATATTTATTGAATATAAATAATTGTATAAAAATTTATTTTAAATCGTTTAAGATCTCAAATTTATTTGATTTTAATTGTAACAAAATTTTTTTAAAATTTATGATTTGTAATTGTATTCATGAATAGATTAATAATAATCTGTTACATTATTCACTCATACTGTCATTACTCCCTATATAAATAACACCACAGCTTCCTGTTCTGACAGTTTGAAGTTAATCTCCGATAGCTAATAGAGTAATTCATTCTAGTGCTTGCAAATACGCACACGACTACGCTATCCAAACATACTTTTACGCAAGGTGACGTCATGTTTGATCAAGTGGCGGCCATATTGGAAATCAGTGACAAATTAATCGGTTGACTTGATCTTCAGCACAGCTCTCATTAACCATTCCCTCAAGGTTGGCTAGAGAATTGGTACTGGCAGTTCTGAGAATGTATGAAAACGTCTAGGAGTGATTCAGAATGATTTTTGAATGACTATTTGGGAGACCGATTTTGTTAGTATAGGAGCACTATTATTCTAGAATATTTGTGTGATCTGATGTACTTTCTATAAAATAAGACTGTTAATAGTCAAACTCGGCGTTCATTGCTCTAAATCGACCTTTCTTAAGCCGTGTGCACACTGAACAAATGTTCGACATACACGTTCGGCAAACATGTTTGTTGAGGGGCTCAGGGACAAACATTTTTATAAGTTTGGACAATCATTGTTTGTCAAACAAAAATTACTGTTTTTCAAAACATTTCCAGTGTTGAAAGCTGCAAAACAGGTGTAAGACATAAAACCTGTTTTCCCATTTACAAATATTTTGGTTGGTGAAGCGTCCACACTGGCCACGGGCATACATTGTTTGTCAAACATAATAAAATTTGCCCAAACTTTTTCAACAAACATGTTTGTCGAACATTTTGTTCAGTGTGCACACGGCTTTATGAAAACCATTTCTCCCATCTTTACACTAGATACAGAGATGTTGAGAAACTTCTCCATATTAAGGTGGATTGGAATAGATGTTGTCAGCTTCAAATAATTGATTTAAGTCAAATTATAGTTTTGATGCACTGAAGGCAGGTGGTCTTTTTGGGACCACATTTAAATAGTCTTTAGTTTAGCTCAAATAAATTATGTGGAACTGACAACATATCTTTCATTTCACCTTGATATCAATTTTCGATAGTAACTATTTGTGTGTTGTATTTTTACAAGAATTGTATTGATACATTTTTCTAATAAATAATTATTTCACATTTTTTTTCCCCCACTTTGTAATCTTTGATAATTACCTCTCAAACCAGCATTTCATTCTCATCGCTATATCAGCTGTATGAGCCGCCATTTCTGTGACATCTGAAGTTTGAAAGAGCCGCCAATTGTGGGAGTGGCTTATCTAGGCCAATAGCAGGCGTTCACCTTGATTGGTCATTCATCCACCAAGCATTTCGCTTGCTGGCTGATTACTATTATTATTCTCCTGCTACCTTCAAAACTACTGGTTCTCTCCATATGCATAGTTTTATATTTTTGAACTTTTTTTAATTCACTGACAATCAATTATTATAATTGAGCACATAATTCTTATTTGAGAGGTAAATGTGTCAAAATGTCACACGCTATATATATTCTGTTACTCTGTACTGCTCTTTTCTTTTTCACCAGAGATTAACAATGTTAATTGACAATGGTATTATTATGATATAATAATCGAAACCGGTATATTGGTATCCTACGTGATAAGTTTGTGGTTCTGATAACTATGCCTACAAGGTGTTTCATTCAAAATAGGCAACACTTAATCAAAATTATGAAATTATTAACTATTAATAAATCACATAATATCAATATCCCTACTTTAAAAAACGTTTTTCGTCTCTCCTAATATTCTTCCACTACATTAATCTTCATTTTTGTTACATTCTTTCCAATATTACCTTTAATTTATCTTTCTTACTCTTCCCACTTTTTCTACTACACTTATTTTATCTTCTTTTCAAAATTACTCTACTCATCTGCCTTTTTTCCAACTAAATTTCTCTTCCTTCCCTCCACTACACTCATTTTCTTTTTTCATTCTTAATCTATTAATGTTTATGTGTTTTTATCATTGTTGAATAAACGAATAAAATTACAGTCAGCTTGAAAATATGACCTATGTGGTCACGAAACTATGATCCTGTACCAAATAAAACTAGAATTTGACAATATATGTGTGTTTTTATTTCAATAGAATCACCTTTTTCATCTTTACTATTTTTCTGACTAGACTATCTTCTTTTCAAAATTACCATCTTCTTTACTTCTTTACTACTTTCACTAAATTACTACTACTATATTTCATCTTCTTTTCCCACTTCCCCCACTACACCTATCTCCTTTTCTCTCATCTGATTATCCTCTACAATATCACAATCTTTCTCCACCCAAACTCTTTCCTTCCCTCCCTCCCCTACTACCTCCCTTCCCTTCACCCCTATTCGACCGATCGCAGCAGAGCATAACAACATAAATACACATGCAAATCTATATTTACTACATTGACGTGAAGAGAAGATTAGCCAGGCAATGGATGTATGTTTGTGACTAGCGAATTGAAATTAGAGGGTCGGTCTACAACATACAGTCGTCATGTTGATTGCGTTTGTCAACCCACCAACTAGGTTTGTGTGTGATTGAGAGAGTGAGAGAGAATGTAAGAGGAGGAGAGAGTACTGGTGAGTGCGAGTAAAAGATAGAGTGAGAGAGTGAGGTAGTGGAAAGATGTGATTGTATGTGTGAGAAGTTGTGAGAGAGAGAACTTGGTTAAGTTTGAGTGAGTTAGAAACTTAGGTTACGCCATAATGGATCATGACATAGTTGTGTATGTTTGTGTGTGTGTTAGTGTGAGTGAGCAAATGTTGTGAGTGAATAAGGTTACTGATGTTAAATCTTCATAGATGTAATGATTGCAGTGATTCGAACATTTCAAATTATTCTTGATATAAATACGGTACTTATAATTACATTATGTTCATTCATCTAATCACTCACGAAGTATGGAGCAATGATTAAAACAGATTAATCACATAATGTTATGTTATGTTTGAAGGGACGGATTCAAGGATCCAAAGGTTCAAAGACCCCCACACGTCAACCGGATCTTATTGTGTTACCAGGTACGTTAGAAAGGCAAACCAATAAAATATGTAAGCAAGATTCGGATATGTAGTTGCTAACTCTTCGGACATTTTCTATTATCAATAATGTGCAGAATTGCCCTTTCCTGCTCTCGACAATAGTTTTCTGGAGCTGTCAAATTTAACTTGTAAATTCTAAATAAGCGTTAACTGGAATAAACAACCGATATCTTTCTGCGAGATCGAGAGCTTGCTGAAGATTAAATTCTTTTATGCGCAAATTCCTAATATCAAAAGACATGAACGACCACACTGTAAGGATCCGGAGAAGTCGAAATATAAAACTGGATTGAAAATAACCCTTGCAAGATCCAGGAGTTTTTCCCTATACTAACTTATTATCAATCACCTGGCTGCTTGCAGCCAATAGAGCCCTTCTCCTTGCCCCTAGTCTCTTGCAAACCAGTGTGATATGCTAGGCAGTCTCTTCTGACTGATTGGTCCTCGTAACCTACGTGTTTTCCACTCCTGGCCTTCTTTGTAGGACCGCTGAGGAAGAGGTCGCCAAATTGTCTCTAGAGCGCCTGGCCACCCCCGACTCAGCCTCTTGACCCAAATTTATGCCTGGAGTTTCACCCATCTCTGGACTCTTAGCTTTTTTCTTTTTCCCCTCGCAGGGTCAAAGCGTCACCTCTTCCAAGACGTTTTCTCTAAATGGCCACCCTTCTTTGAGCAGTGGTGAGGTTTGGTTTCTCCACCCGCAAACTCTTGACCTACATGATTTCCACTCCTGGCCTTTATTTTGTAGGTCCTTCCGTTGAGGGAAGGGGCGCCAAATCGCCTCTAGGCGCCTGGCGACCGGCCGCCCTCGACTCAGCCTCTTGACCCACATTTGTGCCTGGAGTTTCGTCCATTAATCACATAACTGCTTCCTCTTAACTTGAAATGACAGAAAGGCATTGTTGTCACTTTCACTTTTCCACCGCCTTCTATAGTAGATTTCTGTGATTAAAGTCATCCAAGTAGATCTGATCACATATTAATTTATTCGCTTCTCTACAGCCTTCTATAGTGGATATCTGTGATTCTATAGTTATCCCGGTAAATCTGATCAGATATTAATATTATTGTTGAATCTTATTAATTATGGTCAATTCTATCTCAAATATATTTTTCAATTATCAAATAAATGTTTATGAATATCTATTGAATATCTTGCTAGTTAATTGTACTTCTTCATAGCACACAGACAATCTGTGTTTGAAAAAGTGTTGAAGGAGCATAACCTTGTTTGGCCTAGTTTTCAATCAAAATTCAGGAGATGAATAGTAAGGGCAATAAGTATGTTTTTCATCCACAAACATTTTTCGCATTGTTGAATAAAATCAGTAAATCTGGCAACAGAGATTTGTGTTCGAAACGGCAAGAACTATCAGCTTTGTCCAATCACAGATAAGCATAGCAAACCAATACTATAATCAGATGCTGGCGTTATAATCTGAATCTCACTAAACTTTATATTTATCATTAGATGTTTCAATTGAAGGGAGAACAAGAAAACAACAATATTCACTCAACAGTTCCGTCACGGGTTTAAAATGTTGATTTGGTTGATAATTATGGGGATTAATTTGGTTTTCAACTTATCTAAATTCTAAGTTTATAAAAATATGTTTTGGACTCAAAATTGGACAAAACTCATGAAGTGATAAACATAACCTACTTTTGGACAATTTCTATCCAAATTTGGGAAAGGAAAAGTTTTGAGCTTTAAGCCTGTTGTTCCTCTTCCTATCATTCATAGTTGAGAATGATGTTTTATCTTCAAGTGTATGAATAAAATCTAAATAGTTAACCTGTCATTTGAATGAGTGTTGAAAAAAACACATCAGTTGAATTTTGATATGATTAGATCTTCGTGTGATATGGATAACCATTTTGATTCATCAATGATTCCTGAATAATCACTTTTGAACAATTAATTACGACATAGCAGTCAGGTGATGACTCAGGTATGACAACCTGATTGACATACCTGACTGCTATGTCGTAATTAGTTGTTCAAAAGTGATTATTTAACAAGCAGTTCGTAATGGAATCAAACATTGAAGAAATTCCTGAATATTGTAATCTTACCTTCAACAAAGCCCTACGAACAACATCTTAGAAAACTTTTGATTTTAAATACTATGTTCACTTGTCAGCGATACTAATAAAAACGAATATATCCACTATTTATGAACAATATATTTCTCAACTGAATGATCAGTGAGGCAGTCTCGTGGCAGCAGATATTATAATCTAATAAACACAACACAATCTCAATATTGAACACATAACTATGGATGGTTATTTCGAGCTTGTCCTTGAATCTTTCAATAATTGCAACCTCAAGCTCCCTCTTGAAACCATTGATGCTCACCCCTATACCTACATAGCAGATTGTATTCAAATAAATTCCTCTCAAGCAATGAATTAAATCCACTTCTCGATAAAATGAGGCCATATTGGATCCAAAATCCAATCATCAACCAATTATTATCAACCATATAGTGTGAGTATATGTATATATTCTGTGTATTTTCAACATGGTCTATAGGGTAAGCAAGCGGCTCACGTGTTCCCTGCTTATTAGCTTTGAAATAAACCTCGCAATTATCAAAGCAAAGATGAAAATTAATTTGATTATAGATTTTCCCAGCGAAACAAATATTTGCTCCGGGAAATCTCGGAAAAGCACATGCGCATCAACGCTAATTGCGCATTAAATCAGGTTGGAAAACCTACTAAGTAAAATTCTGCGTCGTTTCTATCAAGAAATTCTCAGTACTCCAATGGTTTTGAATAAAATTACTCAGTAATAATTTATTTTCGCACCTGACTACTGAGTTGCTGGTTGATACATTATTACAATTTCAAATTCAAGGTAGATTCTTTGAGTTCAGAAAGTAAGGACTTATGTTGCACCTTTTAAATGTGTCAATGTATTATTATATTTGAGTTGTGTTCTGATGAACTTTCTCAATCCAAAAACATATATTGAGATAGCCTACTTCAAGATTCAACCAGAAAATTGAATTATGGTACTTTTCCCTATCACGGAAGTGAATCATTAATATAAATAAAATATAAATCTCAGTACGGTACCCTTTTAAATTATTTTTTCACAATAATTTTTCAATTAATAGTGATTCGAGTGTAATATTTTGGTTTTTATCTAGTTTCTCTATCATAAAAAATCAAAATTCTTAGTTTTTGAGTGAAAAAGGACTAAAATTCAGAAAAGTGGAATTATAACCTCATTTCGGACTTATAAAATATGATCTAAATTTGGGAGAGAAATAGTACAAGGAGTATACTTAGTGTCTCTCTCCCTGTCAGTGCTTTCTTGAAAAATAAAAATAATAAATAAATTTGAGTGTATTATCCAGTTTCTCAATTTTAAAGATTCAAAATTCTTAGTTCTTGTTGCTTTTGAGTGAAAAAGGACTAAATTTCAGAAAAGTGGAATTATCACCTCGTTTCAGACTTATAAAATATTATCCAAGTTTGCGATAGGAATAGTACAAGGAGTCTCCTTAGTTTTTCTCTCCCGGTCAGTGCTTTCTTCAAAAATGAAAAAAATAAATACATTATTTGTTGAAGTTTGAGTTTGTTAGCTCAATGCTAGAGCAAGTGAGAAACTATGCTCCCGTAACTACTAGGAATTTGTTGAAATCAATAAATCTACCGAGACACAAGTTTTGCAATCGCAAGTGTACCTTGATGGATGACGATTATTGGCTGAATCAGGAGAGGTTGGAAGGACAATAACGACAGTTTTGGGATAAATTTCCCAGGGATGGGAAGTATTTTGTAGCTGTCTCAGGTAGCCAGCTGATGTAGGATTGCAGCTAATTTGTTGTCATGAATATTCAAATAATTCCGATGACACAAAACGCTAGGGGTGTTTCTAATCCTAATGCATTGCGTCTCCACACATTTCAGAGGGCTTCCGTTCACCAAACCCTTTACCTTAAACTTATCTTACTCCTCTCCTTCTTCTTCTTCTTCTTCCCTCCTCTTCCTCTTCATAATTTTCTCTCTCTCTCTAAACTGTTCAACGTTCTCACTGAACATGGGCTTTACTTGTCCCGATAAGGAATTGACGTTAAAGATTTATCTTCCCAGCATAATATAAACCTATTAAACCATATAAACCTATTCACAGCGACCCAATAACCATGACCAACTTTAGTGACTGTAAATTTGGTCAAAACATTTTGTATGCAATGAGATGGACTACGAGGTGGTTCGGAAACTACTTTAATTAAGCTGTAGGTCAACTCATCTCTCATCATCATCCGTCTCATTACACACGCACAAGCCTATATCTCATGTGGGCATCACTCTCAGCAAAACGATTGTACATCTACGAGTATTGAAGCCTAGTTATGAAGTTCTAGAAGATTTCCTAAATCACTGACAATAATCTAATCATCATGTTACAGTTGAGTCCTGCACTCACACATCGATTTTTGTCTTCTTCTTCTTCTCTCCATCAAGGTTTAGGCTCTTGCTTGTTCCGACTCACAACAGTATAGATCAAATCTATTACAGCACACGGTATATCTAAAATTAAAATTGTTTATTTTCACATTATAGAGTGAACATTTTTAGCAGCTATCCTATTATACTAAGCGAGCAATTTCTGTATTTATATATCTGGTTATTTTTATATCTGGTTATTTTGATATCTGGCTATTTTTATATCTGGTTATTATGTTTAATGGATCTCGAAAACGGCTCTAACGATTTTCACGAAATTTGGAAGATAAAATAGAATAGAATAGAATAGCTGCCTTTATTTTTAGGTAGGAGGGCGGAGTTAGTGCGCAGCCGGCCCTCTCTTATACTCAACCCTCTAATACAACGCTAAATAATAACTAGATAAACAAATCAAATTCAGAAGAAATATATATACAATATTACAAACAAGGTAAATAAATATTATTAAAATACAAAAATAATAATCAATGGAGAGAAAAAAAATAACGAAACCTGAATTATAATTGAGATATGAATAGAAATTAAAGAATTAAAACTAATAGAAAATAATACAATGTAACAAAAGACGAAATAGAAGTAGAAAAAAGAAGAAGAAAAAGAAGAAGGAGAAGAAGAAGAAGAGGAAGAAAGAGGAATAATAAATATCGAATTGATTTGAGAAAAAGAAGAAAGAAAGAAAAACTGGCCAATGAACCATGTGCTAGGTCCAGCCACCCACACCAACCCTGATCCACCTGAAAACAGCAGCGCCAAACAGACGAGGTTCCTCAATTCGCCTCAGCTCAACAGGCAATGTGTTCCACAATCCACAAGCCGTCACAAGAAAGGACTTGTTGAACATGACTGTCCTAAGGAACATAGTAGGTTTATGATATAAAGATTCGATTGCACTAGGTCTCATCCTTGAGAAAACTCGCTGAACCTCATTAAAAGGATAATTCATCCTTGGCTGAAACAGCTGTCGATAGTAAAAAAGTGAGTATGTGAAAAAACAAAATATCGCATCCCCGAAATTCCTAAGATGACGTAAAACCAGCTGTGAAATATAAACACGATCATTTTAGAAAATTGTGTTCTGTTTATCAATAAATAAAAATAACCAGCGAAGCTCGGTGCCCCGATATTTACATATTATGTATTCTATTGCCATCTTTTTCTAGGTCTACCTATATCTCTTTTCCCTTTTGGGTGGTAGCTCAAATCGATTTTCGTTCGTTCGATATTTGCCGTCCTTATATCAGATCAAACGGAGCTTGACAAACATCATCTGTTTAATCCTATAGGAATTATAAGGACAGCAAAATATCGTACGAACAAAAATCGATGTGTGTGTAGCTAGCCTTACACAGCTTAGAACAAACTTATTTTCAACGGAATGATTTCAATGACCAAAAATAGCAATGCTGGGTTTAAAGCTCACTCATTCAAAATTGACATACAGTACTTCAACTCTAACTTTCAACACAGATAATATAAGTAATTACTTCCTTTATGCTTTCAATGAATAGATTTAAAGTAATACAGAAGTAGCCTTATATCAAATTAAATAGAAATTATCTTCCGAAAGAAGTCTTGTATCTTTTCATGCCAAATAAAGAGTAGGCTATCAGTTAATTATTATTCTAGCTCGTAATGATTCTGTAATCATTCTCAACCTTGTAATTTCCATCCAAATAAAAGTATTCTATCAACGGGGGCGAAAAATTCACATCCAGTTTATTTCTGATTCACTTATTTCCACTGTCATTATTTCCATATTTTTAGAATTACTGCAAGCTACTCCCAAAGAAGAACAAGTTACTCATTATAGAGTATCACTTCCACCCTCTAATAAGTTTCTATTTTTAGAAACCGAAATCAAAAAGCCCAATTAGGTTCAGTAATTGTATATTCGTCGTATATAAGTATGTTGTAATTTGAATTTGTTGAGATGATTGAGAGAAGTTCAAAGACTTTTATTCAAAGATCATGTCTTTCTGTGTTATTATTGAAACCTATAAATATCTTGAACTCTATTATTCATTGATACAATAAGTACATCATCCAAATGATAGGGGTAGGAAAAATAAGGTAACCTGTGCTATTGCTCTCCCAAATTTAAATGAGGTTACACATAGTCCGAAATAAGTTATTTCTTGTAGTTCTTCACTTCACAAAATTTGTCCTTAAATATTTAAAATTTTGGTAACCGGAAACCCTATGAAATGTGTGGAGACGCAACTTTCGCCCACATCATGGAAGTTTTAATTCACCCCAACATTGACTTCTAATTTCATCACTGGAATATTACAAATTGCTGAAGGCTTGAGGAGAAATTATCAAATAAACTTTTATTATTCAAATAAGGTTCAAATCACTGCTTCAAACTTTGAAATTGAGAAATTTGTATTCTCTCCGGAAATTATTCTTCAATAAAATTGGAAATTAGAATTGATTCAACCTGTAAAAGTACGGCCATTTGAGAAATTCGCTAAAGACTTATAACACAGCCACCTCTAATAGTGCTTATAACACTCTAGTCTTCCTTTATACTTATCGAATTCTCGATGTATTTTTATTTCTGAAAATTGTTTATTAATTAATGAAAATGAGAATCCAGTCGTCTGTACAATTTCAAAATGAAAACCAAGCCAATCAACTGAGTAGAATATGTGATATGGGAGTAGTTTTTGGATTCTTAGTGCTTCACGAGAACTTTTTATAAACAGTCAAACAAAACATACTTTTGAACTGAAGAAAACTTATTGTAAACATTTTTTAAACTCAAATCATATTGAACATCGTGCTTTCATGACACAATTACAATTTTAAACACAATATTGCAATATTATTACCATCATAAAACAGAGAAATAAAATGAAAAGAAAAGTCAAACACTGTATCGCATCAATCAAACCAAAAATAGAACCCATAGTGAAATCGATAAAATTGAATTTGAAAGTCAATTTGAGAATGAATGAAAAACTTTAATTTCATAAATAATTCATAACTAGCACGTAGAAGAGTGTTTCAATAGGTTATTTGTGTTTGATTTTCAATCGGGAGAATTTCCAACTTTGTTCAAGTTTTGTTGGAATACGCGGAATCGTTGCCTACATGGTATTGAAGCTTTCCAGCTACAAGTTCACAAAAATTGTTGCTACCGTTTTACAGAGAATGAACACATGAAAATGATTTGAGATATCGTCATTGTTTCCCTTCAGACAAATTCACATACAACAGTGTTATTTTAAGAGTTCCCTCACTAGCTTAGAGGTGTGGCATTCACAATTTAGACCTTTGATCAATGGAATCAAAATTAATTTCCATTCTCGAATGCATTTAAAGATGTTCATATTAATCTCAAAGTTTTGAATCAGTGTATTATAAAAAATGACCAGTGAATTGTATGAAAAAGAAGTACCAATGGAGTCAAGTTTTGAAGAGTCGGATTCAAGGATTCAAAGCTTCTGTTAGAATCCTAGTTTCTAAAATTAATAGAATATTAGCAATGCCTAACCTTCGAGTAACTGTACAGCATTCTCTCTCAATAATCGACAGAGAAGGAATTATGCTAATGTAGCCAATAAAAGTCAGATTATGAAAACAAGGAATTTATTCATAAGGAATAAAATTAATTATGAAATACAATTCAAGGCCAACAATTTTGGCAAGAGAATGAAATTGAATAATTTAAGTAATTTTGTAATAACTTTCTAGTTTTAACAGCTTCAAAGCCTCTATTTATGGGCAATAGATTAATGATGTTATAAGGTACTATAGAAAATCTACTGACTTTGAACTAAGAAATAGTAAATCACATTGTCATAACACTCGATCAGGAAGAATTATTGTTCAAAGACATAACTTGGAAATCTTTAAAAAGAGGACAACTTATATGGGTGATAGATACTTCAGCATACTACCCAGTAATTTGAAGTCTATAGGAATATACGATTTTTCAAAGCTCATCTGAAGGACTATCTGGTGAGAATGTCTTTGCCCTCCTTTCAGGAATCTGTTGAGGAGTAACTTTGTGCGATTTCGTCATTGACTGTATTTGTGTGTTGGTTTGTTCTTTTAATTCTCTCTGTTTAATGTGACAACATGTGTAATGTGACAATATTCAATGTACTTGTACATTTTATGAATAAATATGATTGATTGAAGCTTATTGTGTGTCTAATAGAGTCATGCTTTCGATTGAGTTTTTTAATTATTTATCAATTTGATAGAGCATCTCACCATTTGTAGTATGTAACGAGGTAGGATCCAGTGAATTGAATCAATCAGGATAGAAAGGAACCTTAAAGATTGATTGAATCATCGCGCGGGGTTTCTAACCCATATATTTTGAAAATGTTCGATAAAGAATAGAATAGAATAGAAAAGAATAGAATAGAATAGAATGACTGCCTTTATTTTTGACCTAGGAGGGCGAAGTCGGCCCTCTCTTACACTTGACCCTCAAAGAAAGGTTATAAGAAATTACTAGTCACCTTATTTACTTGAACGTTATAAGAAATTACCAGTCAACTTATCAACTTGAACATCTATTTTTATTAACACTGTTTCCTCAAACAGTATCCTGTCTTGAAAAAGGTGACGAAATATCGAAAAATATACAGTACCGCCAAATAGGAAGGCAAGCTAATGAATGTGGAGTTGACAAGGAAAACGAGATAAAGTCGAAGAAAAGTAGAGTGGCCCGCTGGTGTGAAAATGAATGGAAAATTTTTGTGAAAAGCCACCGCACAAAAAAGGCGAAAATGACAACAAAAAGGAAACTGAAAGGAAACGACGTGCCCTATGAAAACAGGGAGAGAAAGAATAACAATAACGTCACGACTCCAAAAAAGAATTCCTTCTCTCGCGTTTTCTGTCTTCGAAAAGAGTTGCTGTTTCTCTCTCAGTTTTTTTGCCAATTTCGCGATGTACTGCTGTAGCGAGATTCACGTAAAACTGTCAGCATTAGTTGAATGAGGAGCACTGATGTGAGGTGTATAAGGAATGGTGACAGTTTGTCAGTGACTCTCACTGGATTCAGGAAGGCGTAATAAGAAAATAGAGGTTTCAAGCTAATTTCTCAGGTTTGATTTATTTGAAAGATTCTGGCTAATGTTATGGTGTTTGTTGTTGGGAACTACGTTGCTAATATTGCTAATGGAGGAAGTGGGTGAGATTCTAAGATTAGAGTTTATTCATCTAATATTGTTGAGATTGTTGGATATAAAACGTCGGTAGATGATAAGAAAGTGGCATTTTGTTGCAAAAAATTTGAACGTATGTTTTCCCTCATATGAAATTTATAATGAGAATCGTTCACGTACATTGTATATCATACTCGGACTTTTCACCCACCCTGTTATGTGTTTCCCTGATGAATATGAATAGTAACTAACACTTAAGTAAGTAACAACGAACAAGTATAGTGAGTAAAACCTTTGACTATAGAAAGAATTCTATAGTCAAAGGAAAAACTTGGATGAATAGTAAGACACCTCCTATAGTGATGAGGTCCACATTATAATGGCAGTGGAAAAAATAGGAGATAAACGTTGCCGATCTATCTGTCAACGCCCTCTATAGACGGAAGCTGATACAGGTTGATTGATGTAATATTAACTGTTCATTCTCGTTTAAAATAATCAATTATATTTTATCAAGCAAAAAATTATTTTTTTCAATGATTTCATAGGCAATGAATTTTCATAATTAAGATGAAATATTTTGATAATTAATTATTAATTCTACATTGTTAAAAGACGATGTGGCAACAGAGCAAAGAGAGAAAGAGATAGCGCTATCCGCTTTGTTGAATCATAGACAAGGATAGCAATACCATTGCTAATCAAACACTGCCATTATAACGTGGACCACACTATAGATCTTCAGTCTTCACCTCAGTAGCTTGCATTATGAACAAAATTTGAATTTTCAATGAAATAAGATATTACTTGATATTAGAATTGCAAAATTGAAGGTTGATTTTCATGATAAGATAACATTTCTGTGATTTCTGGATCCTCTTGAACATTTATTGCAATCATTTTATAATTATCATACTTGATAGACTGGAAAATATGTTTGGAAAGTATTTTCAATTGATTTCATGGATGAAAAATCTTGCTAGAAGAAAAACATATATAGAAAAGTGTATGAGAAATATAAAAATCTTACAATAAAATGTATTTCAAAGCAAACAGCAGCCAATAGAAAACAAGGCTCTTTATGACCAGACTGCTATAACACGGTCACTATAGACAAATCAACTTTTGACTCCGCCTATTCTCTCCTGATTGGTCGAAAGCGTGAACAATACCCAGTTCTGAATTCTACCATTAGGTGGCAGCACTAGTTGTTAACAAATTTACTCTCGACTCTCTCCTGATTGGGCAGTAGTTTGTAATGTAAATCGTAGATGGCAGCACATGATGGGTAATATTTTAAACTCCGCCCACTTTCTCCTAATTGGTCAACAGTTTGTAATGCATGTGATTCCTAACTCTGCAGATAGCAGCATTTGCGGGGGTTGATGAGTCCAAATAGGAACTCGAATTCACGATATAGATTCTAAATCTATTGATACATTGGTAAATGGAAAAAACTTATGATACGGTACATAGTTAACTGTAGTATATCATAATGTCAAAGTGAGAAATAGGTATTAAATATTTAATGGCTCTTGGGATGAGAATTGATATTGTTTATGAAATTACGTTCTATTCCACACTAATAAGTGTTATAAAACATTGGGATTTAGTACATTCAACACTGATGAAAATAGCCCTATATTATTGTTTTAGATGTCTGGAAACATCTTACATCCATCCAAATTACTACTGACTCATATTCACGAAATTATATTAAATTCTCTCCTGCTTTGAAGATAATTTCCTCAAGCTCAATTGTTTCTTATGCAAAATTCAAGGTCCAAGCATTACTTACTTCGGTAACGAAGTAAAATCGTTTCCATCCATCATCTGAGAAATCTTCTGTAGGAAAAAATCAGGGCGGCAGGCTTCTTATTTATTCTAATAAGGGTTCTTTATGACGTCATTAGAATGAAAGCTAATTTGGTCGTTTTTCTCTATTTGTGGAAGACAGAATTTGTTCGTTGAGTATTTTTTGAGGTTGTTTGATGAGGTATTATTAGTAGGCCTACAATAACATGAAGTTTTATTGAATGATAAATGACATTTTGATGAAGGTAACTTGAATTCAAATGAATAAATAATATTTAGCATTAAAATAAACATCAATTAGGATGTTTATATATTACATTATTTATTCATTGTACGAAATATAACAATCATAATATAATTATGACATTGAAGGAAAAACTAGGCTGATCCTGTACTATTTCTCTCCAAAAATTTTGATAAAAGTTAAAGTTGTCCAAAGATACATGATATACATTTAAACGATATTTTTTATTCCATTCTCTACTGAATAATCATGTTTATTTGTTTATTAATAAATATCGGTGCACCGAGCTTCGCTCGTTATTTTTATTTTTTGATAAACAGAACACAATTCTCTAAAATGATCGTGTTTATATTTCACAGCTGGCTATAGCCTAATACGTCAGCTTATGAATTCCGGGATGCGATATTGTGATTTTCCACAGAGTCACTCGCTCACTTTTTAGTATCCGCAGATGACGAAAGTCTCAGCTGTTTCAGCCAAGGATGAATTATCATTTTAATGTCGTTCAGAGAGTTTTCCCAATGATGAGACCTAGTGCAATCGAATTTTTATATCATAAGCCTACTATGTTCCAGATATCGTGAAAATCGTTAGAGGCGTTTTCAGGATCCGTTGAACATAAAAAACCGGATATAAAAATACAGAAATCACTCACTTAATATAATAGGATGAGAATATAGTGTTAGATGATAAATATAAGAATATATTAATATTTCTTCTATTTTTCGTCTTATTTCATTCTCATAATTTTATAATTAGCTATTTTTATAATTTATTTTCTCATATTTTCTATCTTCTTTTTATTGAAAATTGTATTATGTTGGAAATTATTGTATAGTGTGGAGGAGGCAAAATGGGGTTTTTACCTGTTGTCTCCATGAATAAATAAATAAATGAGAATAAACTTTGTTATATAATAAATTCACTTCCAAACATATTTCAATGCTTCAACGTTGAATGTTTCAATGTTTCACAATTGAATTATTGACTCTTTTTATGTAATAAGTTGAATAATAGGCCTACTCCTAGAACGATTAAATTTGTACGGTTCTGTTATTCCTTATTGTTTGCTAAGAATAAGCATTCAAATTTTTAAAAATGGATTTAGCTATCCACACTTGAAAAACAATAATAATTCAAGAAAACATTTACTCATCCCATTAGCCAATTAATACTTCACTAGAGCAGGGTATTTTCCCTGATGATCTGAAACAAGGAAAAATTTTGCCAATTTTCAAGAGCGGTGATTCTGAAAGAGTTGAAAATTATAGACCCATTAGTATTCTAAATGTAATAAGTAAAATTTTGAAAGAGTAGTTTTGAATAGGTATTGATGCACCTGGAAGAAATTAATTTCATATGTGATGAACAGCATGGGTTCCAGAAAGGGAAATCTACTAAGACTGCAATAGTATCCCTTGTTGAAAGACTAATAGATATAATAGATTCAGGTGAGAAGGCAGCCGCAATATTTCTTGATTTATCCAAAGCTTTTGATTGTGTGAACCATAGAATATTATTGGAAATACTAAAAACTGTAGGTGTGAATGGTATAGAACTAAAATGGTTTGAATCATATCTCATAGGTAGAAACCAGTGTGTTGAGCTTACCAAGGTGGATGGGAATGAAATAGTAAAAATTAAATCTCAAAAACTGGAGGTCCAGGCTGGAGTACCTCAAGGCTCAATTCTGGGTCCCTTACTGTTTCTGTTGTATGTGAACCAATTACCAAAAGAGTTAAAAGATCACAGAGCTCTGTTGTTTGCTGATGACACATCGCTTATCTTTAACAATTATTTATTAGATAGTCTAGAAATAAATGCTTTTACTGGAGTACAGTCAATTGTCCAATTCTTGAAGCAAAGGCAATTAACAATAAATAGTAAGAAATGTCAATTCCTACAATTCAAAAGTAAATATAATTCAGTAGAGGATAGAGAAATAAATGTGTTTGTAGAGGAAAATGAATTAGACCAAGAAGAGAAAGTAGCATTCTTGGGAATTTTATTGGATAGGAATTAACATGGCATCCTTACATTGAGAGGATATGTAATAAGATATCATCTGGGGTATTTGTCCTGCGGCAGCTTGCTAGGCTGAATGATAAAAAACTACTGTTAACTGCTTACCATGGACTTATACTATCTCATATTAGGTATGCTATTTTAGTATGGGGTAATTCATCTCAACAAAATATGGACAGAGTGTTTAAGATTCAAAAGAAGGCACTCAGATGTATAGAGAAAGTGAATAGGTTAGACTCTTGTAGGCTTTATTTAAAAAGCTTGGTCTATTAACTGTGCCATCTTTGTATGTATATGAAGTTGTAATGCATGTGAAAAAGAGTGGTGTGATCCAGAATTCAGATGTTCATGAGTATAATACGCGAAACAGAGCAGATTATCATATAAGGGTCACAATAGTAGGTTATTTGAACAAAAACCAGATTATATTGGTAGGAAATTTTATAACAAGCTACCTCAAATCTTGAAAAGTAATGATGATTTGAAGATTTTCAAAAAACAAATGAAAAAATATTTAGTTGATAAAGCTTTTTATAGTGTACAAGAATTCCTTTCAAACCTAAACTAGGTTTAACTACTTAGTGTTAGAATATTATGTAATAACATGACTTGTCTTATACTCCATGACTGGAGTCTTTAGGACGTAATCTAAAAAAAAAAAAAAAAAAAAAAAAAAAATCACAAGCCTACGGTTCAAGTGGACATCATCCTCAGCGAAAAATAGTGTAGGCTACAAATAAAACAATGATACAAATATGTATAGATGTAATGTTAATAGATGTGTAGATAAATTATCTACATTTATTATCTAAGATGATGTTCATAGATGAAATGTAATGTATGCCTGTTTTAGGCTGGGTACACACCGATTAGTCAAGACAAGACTAGACACGTTTAGTCACAATACTTCACATTGCTGCTTATGACGCAACACACACTGATTAGTCATTGCAATAAGACATGACTCCATCAGCAACTAAGTGAAGTATTGTGACTAAACGTGACTAGTCTTGTCTTGACTAATCGGTGTGTGACCAGCTAGAGTAGTAAGAGATACGGTAGTTTTGAGCTTAATATAAGAACAAGACAATCCGTTTTAGTTCCTAAAAAATACAACCTCTACATGAATTTAGATTTTATCAGTGTGTCAATGCATTTAAGGTGGGTACTATTTTGGTAGTCTACGTGGGAGATCTAAAACCCTAAGCCCTATATATCCACAATCTCCACAAATTGATGTATGAGGTTTTGGCTGAGTGCACCGGCTGTAACTCGGTTATAACTGCTGAGTCAAACTTTGACCGCGATTCAAGGTAACCGCCGATCTGTCGTCAAACATTAACCGTCGTTATCTTGTGAATGGATATGGTGTTACTTGTGTACTAGATCATGGTATTAACCTAACAACAGTCAAAGAACTACTACCACTTGAAAATGTATTATTTAATCATTGAAAAATATATTATTTACTTGACAAATAAAATATGTAAACAGCTATCCTCTATAGAAGTACCTAGGCAACGCTATTCTCCTATCTTTCTCCACTGTCGTTATAACGTAAACCTCACTATAATAACTATAGTGAGGTCCACGTTATAACGGCAGTGTTTGATTAGCAATGGTATTTCTATCCTTGTCTATCATTCAACAGAGCGTATAGCGCTATCTCTTTCTCGCTTTGCTCTTTTGCCAGATCGTCTTTTAACAATGTAGAATTGATAATTAATTAACAAAATATTTTATCGTAATTCATTATGGAAATTCATTATCAAATTATTGAAAAATATAATCGATTATTTTCAACGATAATGATCCGTTTATATTACATCAATAAACCTGCATCAGCTACCGTCTATAGAAGGCATTGACAAGACTGAGTAACGGCAACGTTTTTCTCCTATCTTTCTCCACTGCCATTATAACGTGGACCTCACTATAGGCAATAGACTCTGCTTTAAAGAGAAATCAACAATTAAATGGTTGATTCTACAAACTTCTACAGAGGATAACTACATATTTTATTTGTCAGGAAAATAATATATTTTCAATGATTAAATAGGCTAGTAAATCTTCATAATTGAGATAGAATATTTCTTTAATTATATTATATTTCTACATTGTTAGAAAACGATCTGGCAATGTTGCAGAGCTAGGTACGATAGCACTATTTTCTTTTAAGAATGATGGACAAGGATAGTAACACGAATGTTTATCAAGTACTGTGTACTAATTATAACGTGGACCCTGCTATATTTATTTTTGAATATTGAAATACCTTGAATAGGTATTTAAAAAAACTACTCTACCAAATTGAGCAATTGTTACCAATCTTCAAGTATTATAGACTTAATCACTTCTCGGTGATTTGGCACTCACCTAAATTCATCAATCCTCTTCAAGGAATATCTTTTTTATCACCGATGCACAAGCCTGTGGGGATTATGTGGGCTTCATCTTCAGCAAAAAATGAAGCTCACATATCTTTCAACGAATTGCCTATAATCAGTTGAAGTGAGTTAATTTCAAACCTTAACTAATTTCATCCTTGAATTATTGAAGGACAGAAATGGTGACGACAGATTAAGACGGACATGGAGAGGCTTGGAGCGACAGAAAAAGATGCTGAGGAGCGAGCTACGTGGAGACAGTTTGTTGGTGCGGACCTTAGACCAGATATATTCTATATAGATAATATTATCTATTTATTTATTTGATAGATTCTATTCAGATGTATTCTATATTATCTGGTCAACGTACAGCCAAATAATATATATACAGAGTGTTTACGAGTCTCCCTACCAATACTCTAGGGCATTGCTCCTGGGTGAGAAATATATCTAAATATCATATTTGAATTCTCCGCAAGTCTTCAGTTACTCACACAGCGGCCATTTTGCTTTTTCACTTATTATTATTATTTTCTAAATAATGGTCGAACATACGAAATTGGAACTGCGCACAATCATTTATAACAGCTGGACAAAGCTACAAAAACATTATAATTTTAAAACAAAATGGCGGCCATTTAAAATTTTGTTTCTTAAATAGCTCAGAAACCGATGATTTTACAAGAACTTTACAGGAATAACTTTTTTTAGTAAATTTAATTACCTATCGAATGGTACCAGAGTTTTCAAGATTGGATCAATATTTACTGAGATATTGCAGCCTTAGTGATAGGTGACCACTGAGAGTTTGTTGCAGTGCAAACCAAGGCATGCTAATAGAGTAACGTCAATGATGCAACAATCACAATTTGCATTGAATGTTAATAGTAAGCGATTTCAGGTCATTTCAAACAATAAAATAACGTTACATAACCCTCTAAAGGTGGGTCACCAACCACTAAAGCTGCCATATCTCAGTTAAATATTGGTCTAATCTTTAAAAATATGGTACCAATCGATAGGAAATTAAATTTACTAAAACAGTTATTCTTGTAATGTTTTTGTAAAACCATCGGTTTCTGAGTTATTTAGAAACAAAATTTTAAATGGCCGCCATTTTGTTTTAAAAATTTGAAAAATTATAATAATTTTTTGTTACTTTGACCAGTTGTTATAAATGATTGTGCAAAGTTTCAATTTTGTATGTTCAATCATTATTTAGAAAAAAAAATAAGTGAAAAAAGCAAAATGGCCGCTGTGTGAGTAACTGAAGACTTCCGGACAATTCAAATATGATATTTAGATATGTTTCTACCCAGGAACAATGCCCTAGAATATTGGTAGAGAGTTCGTAAACACCCTGTAGATGGCCATGGGAGTAAGTAAGTATTCAATTGAAGGATTGACGAGGATCAATAATTTTCTTAATCACTCATGATGATTGGAGAATCATCTTAGTGATTGAATCAAATTGAATTTCTATTCTCAATAATTACATCATAAATATACAAATACATAGAACTATTTGCGTTCAAAAGCAAGATATGAGACTAAAAACTAATACTGGATAGAGGATCAATATTTCAATTCCAAAAAATAAAACACAAAATATTCAGAGAAGTGCGTTTATTTTA
The DNA here is from genome assembly GCF_014356525.2 of Nilaparvata lugens. Classification (NCBI taxonomy): domain Eukaryota; kingdom Metazoa; phylum Arthropoda; class Insecta; order Hemiptera; family Delphacidae; genus Nilaparvata; species Nilaparvata lugens. The sequence goes on along the minus strand of NC_052511.1, from coordinate 37,850,795 downwards.
TCAACGTAGAAAATTAGTGATCGAAAGCACAGCACACCTTTTCTATAAATATGGAAACACTCAACATCGACTTCAATATTCAAGTTACAAACAATAAAGCCTTAAATACATTATATGCTTCTACAATAACCATATATTCAACAATACCAATAGAATAATATTGTTTCAAATTCAACATTTTGTTACAAAATAATAGATTATGGTTTTTTTAACCGTTTTTGATTGTTTGTTAATCATTTAATTCTTTTTAGAAGTATTTCTGAATCTGAATAATTTGAAATGTGATTGTTTAGATTGTAAATTGGAGTATAACTCAAAAATGTGAAAGTGGCATAACCTGGATTGGACTGTTGTATAAATTAGAATTGGAACCGTTTTGGGCTTCAGCCTGTGGTACTTTTCTAGAAATTGTATGATTCTGAATAAATGAATAAAATTGACCAGTTTTTATCGAATTCTTAGAGTACAGACACGGTAATTGAGGAATTTCATCCTGAGTCAAAACCCTTATTTTCCAACCCTTAGTAAAATGAACAAGATTTGAGAATGTGATACACAATACGGTAAGCGAAATATTTGTAAAATGATCAGTAGTTAAGAATGTGACACACAATAAGTGAAACATTTGTAAAATGATCAATATTTGAGAATGTGACACACAAAAAGTGAAATATTGTTGTAGAATGATCAATATTTGAGAATGTGACACACAAAAAGTGAAATATTGTTGTAGAATGATCAATATTTGAGAATGTGACACACAGAAAGTGAAATATTGTTGTAGAACTATCAATATTTGAGAATGTGACACACAAAAAGTGAAATATTGTTGTAGAACTATCAATATTTGAGAATGTGACACACAAAAAGTGAAATATTGTTGTAAAATGATCAATACTTGAGAATGAGATACAGGTAACTTATACAATAAATGTATTAATGTTAGTCAAGTCCAAAACAGCATAGCATGTTGAATCTTAACCCTAGCAAGTGAAAATCACACGAGGGGTTGCGCTGGGTGGATTAAACCTGTTGCAGTAATATGTGAGAGTACAATAAAATCTGATTATAATGAATATCTAACTATTAGAAACAAAACATCATCTGTTCCTAATTAGTAGTCTTATCAGAATACGATAAAATTCAAGATTTTATTGCAACTATTTCCAAAATATAATGGATTGAACAATAGTTTAAAAAGTGACTTTTTTGAATAAGATGTGTTAGTTTGTAATAGTGCTGAAGAGTCTGGGTACTACCTCCGTAAACAAAGCAGTATGGCACTATGGCTTTGTTTAAGAAGGTAGTGGTCTGGTCAGGTCAAGCAGTTGATTGCCCTGATACTTGGACCTGATTAGGCCACTTATGGAAACATCTCCACACAATTGGACTCAGAAATGAAAGTCAGATGTGTAGGCTTTGTAATCAGTCTGAAGAGACTGTCAAGCATATCATACTTGATTTCGTAAGACTTGGGGCTAGAAGAAGGGCTCTGTTTGGCTGCAAGCAACCAGGTGAGGAATGGGATGTAAGTATAGGGGAAAAACTCCTGGAACTTGTAAAGGACAAAGGAATTGGTTTGCCTAACTAACATACTTGGGACACACAATAAGCTTCGGTTGACGTGTGAGGTTCTTTGAACCTTTGGATCTTCAAATCCGTCCCTTCAAAAACATAAACAATAGTGCATAGATCTGCAGATTTGATATAATAGATAGATGTTAATCAAAATAATTATGTTTGTTGGTGTAAAGCTATTCAACTCACTTCCCGAACAATTTAGAAGTTTGGGAGATCACATTTTCAAGAATAAGCTCAAACGTTTTCTAATTAGAAATCCCCTCTATACATCATCATCATCTTAAGGTGCGTACAGACTTTCGCTCTGCTCCGCAATCGAACGTCACTCGAGCAGATCGATTGATGATCGACCGGGGAGCAAGAGTGGAACGCGAGAAGAGCTAACATCTCCCGTAACGTTCATGATCGGAGCGATTGCGGAGCGAAGGCTGAGCGTGCGCGGAGCATGTTGGAGGCGCGTATATCTGTACGCACCTTTATGTGCAAGGATTAGGCTATTGCCTGTTCCGACTTACAAACAGCTTATACAGTAGTTAGAGTTGTAAATTTAATCACTGACAAACTTACAGACAGCCTAGCTATACATTCAATAAGTTTTATGAGTTGGCCTGGACTGTTTGAAATTGATTACATATTAGTGTTGTAACTAGACTCAGACGAAACATCGACTGCCAGATAAGAACTGGCAATCGATGTTTAGTCTGAGTTAGAGAGTTCTAAAGAGTTATAAATCTAATCACTGACAAACTTAAAAATAGCCTCTATACATTCAATGAGAGTTTTATGAGTTGGCCTGGACTGTTTAAAATTGATTACCTATTAGTGTTGTAACTAGACTTAGACTAGACAATCCATCTTTTGACTACCGAACTGTCAGGACTAGTGAAGACTAATTAATTATTAGTTAATAATTATTATTTCTATTATTATTTTATATTAAATTATTGAATTGTGTCAATATTACTGTCAAATATTGTATCATTCTATTAAATTTTAATGTAATAACAAAAATACACTACTTCATTTGACATTCGCTTCATCAAGATCTTAGTTGATCAAGAATCATGTGATTAAATTTTGATGCAATTTGTGACGAATGTAATGCTTCTGGATGACCTCAGAAGTAGCTACAATAAAACATTATTCTATTCTATTGATATATTTTTTTTCCATCAAAAAGACATATTTACAAAATAATAGTGTAACAATAGTAAATAAAGAATATACTCCCTGCGTGGATGACTTGTCCGTGTGCAGGGAGGAGTCCAACTAAATCAGACAGTTTAAATACACTGGTTTGAATTAAGTGAATTATGATACTTAAACATTGTTTGGAATTGAAAGTAAAATATAAAAAAAATATGTGATTGCAGTATAAACATACAAATAATAATAATAATTTTCAGCTCAACGGCGCTTAAGGGTTTCACTGGGCAGTTATAACTTTATTATTTTAATATTGTGTGGGGGAAAAAATAATTATATGGATGATTATGTGAAATAATATGCTGGCATTTTCAAAGGAAATATTCATCTATAAGGCGAATTTAGGAGTGCCTCCGAAGCCTCTGCCCCAATGTAGAAATTTGAAACAGGCCTGTATTTGTGAGAATTAAAGATTTCTTTCATCTACAGGCCTGTATTTGTGAGAATTAAAGATTTCTTTCATCTCCTAAAACACAAATTTTTTTCATTTTTTTTTTATATTTCACATTGCTTACATAACTCAATGAATGTTCAACTGTATTGGAAAGGTGCTAGGAACTTTAGGACCTGTACTTTTCGGGACCAATACATTTTGGGTCTAAAGGTTCCGACACAAGAGAGAATGGGTCTCCACCAAGGTAGAATCAGGTGTCTCCAACAAGTTGTTGGACATTTTTCTTCAATACAAAGGCTTTGAACTCATAGAATCAGCGAGTCAGTTGCAGGCCTATTGAACTGTATAAATTCAATATACTTTCAATTATCTCCTTAAAATGTATGAATTCATGGCTACCCTACTTATTTTTATTCATAAAATAGAATTGTAGTACACTTTTTTGAAATTAATAAATTAAAAATACAAATTATAACAACTAGTCTCAGTGATCCACACCATCTTCAGGTTTTAAAAAATAAATTTTAATTCAATTCAAATTAAATACTTTCAATTATATTCATTCAATATACTTATATCTATTTATTCAGAATTTGAAGTTGAATTATTATTTCTGCTACTTGATCAGGAAAATATGAATTTCTGGTTTTCATTAGATCAAGAAACTTGGATCTAATAACATGTTGGAAAAGAGGCCTTCTAAAGATGTCTGTAATGAGAATAGATTGTTTATTTCCTCAGTACACAGACCTATTTCTAAAAATGAATCTATGAATGGTTCTCATTCAGTGACAGAAGCGTGTGAATCTGTCGAAAGGGCCGACTATTGTTTGCTAATCATCTTGCAGTTAGAGACCACAGACTTGGTTCCAAAATTCCTCTTTTTCCTAGTTGGTCCCAAAATTCCTGATCCCAAAGTTCCGGTCACCGTTGGGGAGAGTAAGATTATGTGAAACATGTACAAGTATAACTATCTTTATTATTTGTAAAATAACATCATAGTACGGTACCCTTTTTGAGATGTTATTTTACAAATAAGAAATTAAGAGCCCTAAATATATACATTTTAAGAAGAATATTGAATATTTTATATAAATTTTATACTGGGTCGCGCTAGGTGTATTCGATCATGTTTGCACTAAATTCTCAATTTGTTTTATTTCTACTTTTTTCATAAGTATTTGAAATCTTTTCATTTTTTTCATTTTTGAATTAGGTGGTATTTTTGTTTGTATTAGTTATTATTGCATAAGTTCATATTATTTTTCTTTTTTTCATTTGTATCTGTACAATTTTTATTGTCAAGGAGACATATTTGGGGAAACTCGTTGTCTCCATTGTGAATAATAAATAAATAAATAAAAAGTGAATGAAACATATAACTTACTTTTTGAACTTAGTGTATGAATCGAAATTCGGGAAGGAACAGTTTTGGGCTTTACCTGTTGGTCCTTCCCCAATCATTTCAATGAATTGTGTTTTGTGTATCAGTGAATGAATAAATAAATAGATAAATAAATAACTTGTCAAGACGCGTCTGTACCAATGACTGAGGCAACGGAAATGAGACGTCAACTAGTGGCGTAGTACAGTATATAGTGAAGGATTCCATTTGAAAGTACTATTTATTTATTTATTAGGTTAGGTTAGGTTAGTATGATAAACTCTTCATGAGTGCAGAGAAATGACTAGTACAATATATAGTGGATGATTCAATTTGAAAGTACTATTTATTTATTTATTAGGTTAGGTTACCTAGTATGATAAACTCTTCATGAGTGCATAGAAATGACCTTGATCAGTTATATATATGACTGTATGCAAAAGACCAGACGCGACCCCTCCCGGGTCAATTTTTTCCAATTTTATTTTTAATTGCATCATTATTATTGTTATCATTAATCATGCAATTGTTCGCTTTTTATGATAAATTTCCATACTTCTTCATAATTGAGCATTTATTTATTTTGTCTACTAATTACTTCTAGAAATGTGAATATTGAAAAAGTACTGTTTACTGTAAACAAAGACGGATTTAGAAAAGTGTACTTGGAAAACCTGAAAGTAGGCTAATAGGTATAATGTCATGGATATTGATAAGATTAATTTCAATATGGCCTACATGTATTAATATAACATAAATATTCAATAATATAAAATATAAAGGTTGAGCAAGAATTATGGAAACTGCTTAATATTTCTGTTACAAGGATAATTGAGAGATTCATTGGGTATCCTATTGGAATTTAAAAATATATTTTTTGTGGGCTCAAAATTTTGGTCTGGCATCTTGGATCCGCCAATTTCAGCTAATTCAAGTCAGCATATAGCTCGAATTTAGCTGGATAACTCAATATCGTGAATAGCCCTCATATATTAAAAATACTCTGTATATGTTTAAAATGAGTATTTAAATGATGCTATGCTTTGGAATATTATGTAATAGCAAATGAAGAATTCGAAATCAATTTTGAAAAAATATCTGAGAAGGAACTGGTTAATTTTCAATTTTGTTTTAGGACCTTCCTTATCTTAAGAAACTTAGCAATAAGTAGAAAAGTAAGCCTAACTCCGACTTCAGTAATTATTAATTGATCGTTATTTCTTCGATTGCAAATATTTATTTCAAACTCATAGAATACAACAAAAACATATTAAATCGTAATAAATTGATGAAATCCACCACCAAAAAAAAAAATTAAGTCGAGAAGAAATTGTTGATTAAAAAAATAATACATTAGCAATTAACGTGTTGCAATTAAAGCAATTATGAATTATTCATACTGTGAGTTGATGATATACACAATATGTGAAAATACTATCAATTATAAAAACATAAGTTTTAATAAGTAGTGAATATTTCGGAATTTTTCTCTCTCCTCTTTTTTATTATTATTAATAGCTCAAGATAAAATACGTTTACAAAAAGGGAATAATCATCCCATATCATAAAATTTCTTCAATTCTACAATTTTTTTTTGTCATAATTTTCCATTTCTCAAAATCGGCAACTGAAGTATTATTATTAAATTAGAATTCAAAGTCCAATATTGTATATAATAATTCAATAATTCAGTTGTATATGATAATTCATTTTAAAAGTCCACTGTATAATAATTCAGTGACTTTTAGTGTAACCTTTCAGCAAATGCAATTCTGAACCTTCCAAAAATTCCATAATTTCAAGCAAATAATTCCGAAATATTGTACAGATTCTTCCGAATTACATACTATATAATTGCCAACGCAATTCACAATTATTATTACATTGGCAATTCACAATTATTATTACATGATTTATAACAATGTGTAATTTTAAATATCACATTACAAATATTGTTTAAAGACAGGCAACAATCATTTATTAGTTGCCTAATTTGTTCATTTTCAATCAAAATTCGCCTTCATTTACGCTTTCTCTTACTCTTATTTCAATATTAGATAAAGCACAGAGAAAAATACATCTATATCCTAAAACTAGTATTAGATATTATAATATAAAAGAGTGGATGCGGCTTGCAAAATATTTTTCGATCAAAAATCAATCATAAATAAAACAAATAAGTAGTAATTGACCGTATTTTTTTTATTTATTATTGAGAAATACCTAAAATAATACATAACTAAATTACAAAAATTGGTGATGGGAGCGTGCACAAGTAACATGCAAAATCGCCTCAAAACTGAGCTAGTCAAACTTCTATTCAAATGTATCCTTCAATTCTTCTCTTGGAATGTTTCATGATAATTCCACTAAAATCCAAATTAATTGCTATCAATTTCGTTTCATAACAGGTATTCGTTATTATGGTTTAGAACCCTCCTTAAGCTGTAGATCTACTCATCTCTTATAATATATCTTTATCTGATCCGGTTGTGTGTTAATTGGAAGGATATTATTTTATATCCTTATCTAAGAGTTGACAATTTTCATTTGTAGAAACGGGAGTGCGTCATCCACTAAAGGTGGCTCTTGATAAAGGTCCTATACATTGTGTAAGTGACCACGGCTTGTTCATCAAGTCGTTTTTCATTAGCTGTTTTCATTAGTTATTGTTTTCATTTGATGTTCTCTTCTGTGATAAAACATTTATATCAATTTATTCAAAAATGTGTTTCAATATACGGTAACTAATTTAAAACTGCAGACCTCTTTAGTGAGTGACATACACCCGTGGAAACACCGCTGATTTATGTAATAATAAATAAATAGATTTTATTGTCGTAGACCAATATATGTAATTGACAAAGTCATAGTAATACAATTACAAAATAACAGAGTCAAAGCAATAGTTTAAAGTCACAAAGTAGAATAAATTACATCAAGTAGAATCGAAAAACTCTGTCAAACAATAGAAAGGTCTTAAAACCAGCCACTCAAAAAGTAATTTTTTAACAAATAACAATATTCTCACAACATTTGATATCCAATGGCAACTTATTGTACATTCTCAAGCCTATGCTGTCATAGTGTTTCATGCTTATGACAAGACGTTGATATGGAATATCAATGAGGTCTTTTTTCCTGGTGTTATAAGCATGAATATTAAAAATTTGATATTTTATTCAAGCTATAGAGATTCTTTCTAGTGTGCATGATTACTTGAAATATATAGAGATTTATGACAGTCAATATTTTTGTTTTTTTGAAAAGAGGAGATGTAGTTATATTACATTATTAAACCATCGAAATTCTAAATTCATTCAATTTTCATTCTGATAAATAATTCTTCATACTTTGCAGAATTCGTTTCCAAAAAAAAAATCCTTTTTGTTCATAGTTCTATTCCAACTCATTTTCTGTATTTTGTACTGTTACTTCTATTTCTGTTAATATTGTGTAATTGTATGCATGAATTTGTACAAATCTATTTTAATTTGAAATGAGCTTTTGATTGCGCGTAGAAAGCGCTTTCCTTTACCCACACACAAAAAAGCCGACATGGGCATCATTCACAATGAAAAATCATGAATGAGATATTGCATTTATTCACGTGCTAGTGAATATAAACTGATCATTTAACGATCTAAGCTCTTATCGAAAATTCTTCTATCTGTTCTCCCTGTTGTCAATATTTGCAGTAGTAGAACTATTCAGGGTATTTGATACCAGATAGCAAATAATATTTCTTTCCTTGTTTATACTTATCAATTAATTAATTATCTTGCCTTTTGCAAACCTGTTTTACAAACCATCTTCTATGGTTTTATTTCCTTCCCATCATTATTTATCTACTTTTCTCAAACATGAATCTTCATTCTTTTACTCATTCACACTCATTATTCTTCTTTCAGTGTAGGAGTTTGAGCGATGGGATGTGATCAAACAACCAAACTTGAGGCGGGATTCGAACCCACGACCAGACCTACACCTTAGTTAGATAGTCTGATAGTTTTTTAGATAATCTGAAAAATGGGATCACTTATTTCACTCACATCTATCGAATTCAAAAATACACGATTCAATTGTTTGGCAAGTTCCACATTATGATTTCACATTAGGATCTGATTTCACATGCCAATAATACGATCGCGGAGTTCCTTTCTATCGGAACTGGTATCTCGTTATTTCAATAAATTTGTGTCAACTTTTATTCAAGACCTTTTTAGTATTGTGAAGAATTTGAATCAAGACATTGAATCCTGAATTTGATATTTTCTACTCTTATTCTAGAAAGAGAATTGAAAATTTCTTTTCGATATGCATAAATTCCATATTTTATGAAAGTTTTTTCATCTCCTTGCGAGGTGATGTAAAATTGGTGTTGTACCGTTGAAAGTTGAATAAAATCCATATTTTAATAAGGTTTTTTCATCTCCTTGCAAGGTGATTTGAATCAATAACATTTCTTGAAATTCGAGCCACTAATTTTCGTGAATGGAGGAACATAAAACTCAACCCCACTCTATTCTCTAATATTGTATTCAATGTTTTGTTTGTACTTTGTTTTTTGGTTGTTTTTCTAATGTTATTTTTCCATGTAAAATTGGTGTTGTACCGTTGAAAGTTGAATAAATTCCATATTTTAATAAGGTTTTTTATCTCCTTGCAAGGTGATTTACATCAATAACATTTCTTGAAATCCGAGCCTCTAATTTTTGTGAATGGAGTAGCATAAACCCCAAACCCACTCTATTATCTAATATTGTATTCAATGCATTTCGTTTTTTGCTTGTTTTTCTATGTAAAATTGGTGTTGTACCGTTGAAAGAGGAATAAATAAATCATAATATAGCTGCGAGATGTCCTCTTATTCTGAACTTAAAGTTCTTAAACATCAATATTTTGCGTTTGGTTATTTTTCTATTGTTATTTTTCTATATAAAATTAGTGTTGTACCGTTGAAAGTTGAATAAACTCCATATTTTAATAAGATTTTCTTCATCTCCTTGCAAGGTGATTTAAATCAATTACATTTCTTCAAACTGTCAGCATTGGTTGAATGGGAGAAATTGATGCTATGCATAAAAATTACTGCTCACATTCAAATTGAATGTCACTTTGCCCTACAAACAGTGACCAATACAGAAATAATTTCACCTCATTTAGCAAACCATCAAACTTACAAATCTTCTAGCTCACTTTTAAAATATTTCACCAATATTTGCAAGCTTCTGCAAGCTAGCATCACCAATTTTGCAAGCGCATCCACCATTACAAAATAAAATAAAAATGATGGACAATAAGAATAAAATATCAAACAATTGAAACATGAGTTACAAAATTGAAAGCAGCTGGTGACGGCAACGCAAACTTGCTCAATTGAGTTGCAAACTTTAGTTGCGAACTTGAGTTGCAAACTTGAGTCACAAACTTGAGTTGCTCACTTGAGTCACAAATTTGAGTTGCTCACTTGAGTCACAAACTTGAGTTGCTCACTTGAGTCACAAACTTGAGTTGCTCACTTGAGTCACAAACTTGAGTTGCTCACTTGAATCGCAAACTTGAGTTGCTCACTTGAGTCACAAATTTGAGTTGCTCACTTGAGTCACAAACTTGAGTTGCTCACTTGAGTCACAAACTTGAGTTGCTCACTTGAGTCGCAAACTTGAGTTGCTCACTTGAGTCACAAACTTGAGTTGCTCACTTGAGTCACAACTTGAGTTGCTCACTTGAGTCACAACTTGAGTTGCTCACTTGAGTCACAAATTTGAGTTGCTCACTTGAGTTGCTCACTTGAGTCACAACTTGAGTTGCTCACTTGAGTCACAAATTTGAGTTGCTCACTTGAGTCACAAACTTGAGTTGCTCACTTGAGTCACAAATTTGAGTTGCTCACTTGAGTCACAAACTTGAGTTGCTCACTTGAGTCACAAACTTGAGTTGCTCACTTGAGTTGCTCACTTGAGTCACAAACTTGAGTTTCTCACTTGAGTCGTAAACTCATTGTTCATATGATTAAACCATATAATACCACCTTTGTATGTTGAAGAAGAGAAATTCAAAGCGTTGCTTTGCTATCACCAGGCTACTTCTTAAAATCTAATAGAAACCGCTACAATGTTTTTTATTTTTCAGGGTTAAGACGAACTGCTTTCTCTACCACCGAAACTCAAATTCGGGGTTTGTTTGCATCGAACAACCATTTTTTGTGAAAGAAAATGCTGTTTTCTTCATTATAGAAAACTAAGGTATCATACAGCTACGACAATAAGTAGTAATAAGTCATCAATAATATTTGACAGTGTTCAATATTGGAGTAGTTCCCAACAATGTGATATGTTTTGATATTTTTAAAACTCTCATTTCATCACAAATAGCCTACATCCTTAAATATGAGTAAGTTGATATTCGCAAGTATTTTCAAAAATTTACAAATCTCAATACACTACAAAATTTAATTTCAGTTATACTCAGGTATCCCAAAATATTTAGGGAGGCGATTACAATTCACTACAAAATTTCCGTTTCAAATTAAATACAAATACTATTCCAATTTGTAAGAAATTTAACTCTCAAGAGGACTTAGGGAAAATCAGCGGAATTTAAAACACTAACACATTGAGAGTAAGATTTTCCAAACATAATTTTCCATTTTCAGGTTTATTTGTAAGAAAAAATTTTGCTGTACAAAAAGAATTTCATGTGTTGATAAAACATTGTACTGCATTAGAATTTGACATACATTTAGCCTATTTATGTAATATTGTATTTTCTTTTTCTTTTTTCAATAACAATTTTCAATTTCTATAAATCAGCTTAGTAGGATGGCGCTAAATAAATCAATAATAAATAAGTATATAAATAAGTTTGCTTTAACTTGTCAAATAATTTTCTCAACATATTTCTGTCTGTAATGATAATAATTATAGCCTGGCTGGCTCAGCTATGGTGTGAGAGTTTTCAGGTCGCTACTGATTAATTTCAGGGCCACTGAACTGACCTGATGACTATTTTAGTCTGTAGTTAGTTAAATAATTTGTTCTCAACTGTGAGGGATTCTATCCACCTTGCTCAAGACTGTATTTTACATGTTTTATACAATTTATGATTTATGAAGAGTAATTATTTACATAATGGAGAACCAAATGATAATAAATTATAAATGAAACTGTAAGAGATAACATACACCTTGATTTAGACTGTATTTTACTTGCTTTATACTATTTATTACTTGTGGAGAGTGTAATTATTCACATAATAGAGAACAAACAATAATGAATTGTGGATGAAAATAAGAACAAGCAATCATGAATTATGTATGAAAAATAACATAGTCCTAAATAATTATCAAACATGATGACAACAGAAAACATACAAATAACGTAATTTAACAGTTCCTTAATTCGACTACCAATGTTCAACCAATTTTATTATTTTTTGAAATTTGTTATTTTTGTTCACATTTTTTGCGATTTTTTAAATTATGGGGTATTTTTTGGGCTACTGTTGTTCTACCTGAATTGTATCTATTATCTATGGATAGACAAATTAAATAAAATATTGCAGAAATCTGACTTTCAGCGTTTTGAACAAAAAAACATATTATTGTTGTTCAATAAATGTCTCTAATGGACGAAAACATGATTGATTACAGTTCAACATAATTTCAATCAACAATCGTTAGTCTTACATCGCATTTCATAATCAATCCAAAAAAATCGCTAAATTAAGTCCACTTAAGTGATCGCAATTTGGTTCAGTTTTATTTCAATTAAAAGGCAGGCCATCCTTCCACGTATAGCCTAACAAAAACGAAATAACGTAAAAAACATACAAAAACGTACGTTTTTGTACGTATATAAACGTAAAACAACGTATAGCCTAACGTTCCTCTTTAGTGCCCAGATAGCCTGTACAGATTAACTCTCTAGTAAACCGTGACGTAAATTACTGGCATTAGAAGAAAATCCTAAAACCAAAATACCTCAATTTGGATAGTATGAGTATTTCACACACAAAATACAAAATGGCGATAATTTTTGTATTATTTTTTTTTGCAACCCCACATGAGCTCTAGGCTTGTGCGTAAACCTAAATTAGTTATTGAGTATTATTATTAAAGACAATTCTTTATAAGTTTGTAAGCTCAACTGCAATTTTTGATTCTGATATTTTAGTTTATCGAATGTCTCTAATTAGTTATTGAGTATTATTATTAAAGACAATTCTTTATAAGTGTGTAAGGTCAACTGCGATTTTTTATTCTGATAGTTTAGTAGTTTAGTTTTTAGTTTATCGAATGTCTCTAATCAATGAAAACACTTTTTGATTGCAATTCAGTATATAGGCTATTTCAATTTTATTTAAAAGATGAGTTATTCTTCAATCAACCAGAGAAAACCTTACCGTGGCATGAATGACTAGCCTTAGAATAATATCCTCAACTAATAGACCTTAACATATTAAAGATATTCTAATAATAAATAAAATTGGTATAATGAATTCCGTTGAAATTCTTACAAAAATATGCAGCTGAATGTTGTATTTACCTGAAATACAATATAACAACTAGAATCAACACCTAGGTACACTATTCAAATGTTGAATAACAGGAAAAAAACATACAGCCGTATGTTACATTCTGTTGAAATACATCAATTTACAAACATTCCTCACAAAAATACCATTCGAATATCATAAATATCACATTGTTAGGGAGCTCCATAATAATACCTTAATTAAGTATGAATGTAGGTTGTCGTTATTTTGGCGATTTCTTCTTGGGAGGCTTGTCCACGATAAAATCTCCCAGTGAGAAGTAGTTTCTCGGCTTCGGTTCCTTGGGAACGAAGCTATAAGTTGATTCATCGGGAATGAAGCTCTCAATGAGGCGGCGAGCTACCGGTGTCTTGTCACTAGAAATCACAAAAATTCAACATATTAATAATGAATTTTATTTTTCCACCATAAAAATGTATAAAAATTGCTACATCAAATCTGGGTTGATATACAGCATGCACAATAATGATTTTGCACGTTATACCGAATTTATGAGATCAGGTTAGGTTAGGTTAAGTAAGTATAGGTTGAATGTTAGGCCGGTTATAGGTTTGTCAAACACGCTTGTACAAGCTTTGTACAATCTAAAATGTACAACATTGCAGATCGACATAATATGTTGGATTTTTCGATTAATTTCACCCAAAACATGTTGGGTACTTTAGAGTCACCAAATACGATGACCTACAATGCTTATACATCTAACCTGGTGTCCCTGAATTCGGTTCATTAAGATATATAATGAATGTACAATACAAACATGCCATTAAGCCAATACTGACTTGAAACCAATACTAAATTGAAAAAACAATGAATCCATTAAACGTTAAATATAAAATACTTCAATTTTCCATCAAATTGTCTTTTTTCTTTAGGGCTACACTTGAATAGAAATAAAACTAAAAATCTACGTACCCTTTTTTTAAATTAGTAAAAGTTTACTCACAACATATTTCGGCTATTTATTTTAAATCACTTGATAATGGCATCATAGCCGAAACATGTAGTGAGTGAGTAAATAATTTAAGAAGAGGGTACTTCGATTTCTATTTCTATTCAATTTCCTAGTATGTAAATAGTGTATCTAGGTGTGTAAAGATGTGTAAATAGTGTTACTTTGCGATTATTCACAGTCACCTAGCCTATGGTATAATTTTGTGGGGAAATAGTCCTTTGGCTGGTAAACTTTTCCTGCTACAGAAGAGAGCCATTAGAATATTAAACAATGAAGAGCCACGTAGTCATTGTAGACCATTGTTTATTGAGAATAAAATTCTGACTCTTCCTTCTATGTATGTCCTGGAATGTCTGTGTTATGTCAAAAAGAACCTGGATAAATTCAGCCTCAACTCTGATAGGCATACATACAATACAAGAGGGGCAAGTAATATAGGTGTCGAATGGTGCTCTTCCAGCGCATCATTGAGAAGTTTCAGGGCCCAATCTCTCAGATTTTATAATGCCCTTCCGTCATTGGTAAGAGACCTAGATGCCACCCAATATAAAGATAGAGTTAGGAAAGGCCTAATAAGAGGTGGACTTTACAAGGTACCTGAATTTTATAAAATTTCACAGTCTATGTAAATCTGTTACTGTTGTGTATGTTTAGGCTGTGTATACTTAGTTTGTGATCTTGTTTAATAGGTGGGTTTTAGATGTGATTGTGTTTTGGCTGTGTAGACTTTTGTATTGTTAATTATTTTGTATTATTTTGTATGCTTGTGACGATGACCAATGTTTGTTGTGAACCAGATGGTAATAAATATATTATTATTATTATCTTTTTTAGTAATATCTTTTTTAGATGTAAATTTACAAACAAGAATCGTTTGATCTCACTAGAATCGTGACTTATGAGACTTTCAAATTCATATAAAAATAAAAGAGATATATTCCCAATGAGCATTCTTTACAAGAATTTGAGTCGAACTCCAAAGTTCAACCCTTCAAACAAAGAAATTAAAGATAATGCGCCGTTTGCACAGTGCCAGTTTAAACGAAATTTCATTTGGAACCGGATTGAATCCATATCATTTGTTATAATGTGGTTTAATTTTAGTTTGAGCCACCAGCTTGAAAAAATCATTTATCAATAAAAGTTTTAAAATGATCCATACTAATAGATATTATAATCTGAAAGAGGAAAACTAAGCTTAGCTTGTACTATTTCTCTACCATTTTTTACTAGTATAGAAGTTCGAGAGGTTATGTGTATGTCACTCATTTCACAAGAAAAAAGGATATAGTAATTAGATATAAGTTACTATAATAAAGGAAAGAACTGGCTTACACACGTACGGGATAGAGGAATTATGTTTAACAATCATCACGTCTGAAATACTGGACTGATTAACTTGAAATTTTGCATATACATTCTTAATTAAACGGGGATGGTTACAAGCCTATTTTCAATTCTTCAAGATTTCATTACGTCAAGTTTTAAGATAAACCCTTGTGGAACACGGGTTACCAGCTAGTATAAAATAAAACTTTAGATGAACAGATGGAAATTACTGTGATATTGCAATTATTCAAATGCTAATCTATTATTATTATTATTATTATTATTATTATTATTATTATTATAATAAAGCATCACAAAGGCAGTGACTATTATAATAGCGTAAGAATAAGCAAGTGAGAAATAAGTGCTTCAGTATAAAAGTTGAAAGAAAAATAATAATGTTTTAAGTTATTTTTTGGCAGAGAACTTGATAATTATTGTGTAAATAATATTTGCTACGAGTCACAGGAACTTTGAAGTCGGTAAGCCTAGATTTCGAAAAAGTGAGGTTAGGAAAACAAAAACTTTAACCAACAATCTTAGAATTTAACTGTTATTCAGTGAAATATTATCAATAGATTAAATATGGATTGTTCAGTCTGCGATAAGGCTTTGCCGATTGATAACGATTGTGTGGCTTGTGGTAAGTGTCAATTGGAATATCACTTTCACTGTTCGGGGGTATCTAAGTCAACATGGAAGGCGAAAAGTGCCCAAAAAAAGCAGAATGGGAGTGTCCTCAATGTAGGGGTGCAGCAAGACCAAGGAAAAACAGTACTGAAGAAGAACTCACCGATGGGACACATTTGATGCTGAAACGCCTAGTGGAGAAGATGCTCAGTGACCATGAAGCAGTGATGGTGAAAAAAATGGAGGAAATGAAGAAGCTGTTCACCGGAATTGAAGAGAAAATTGGGGGGTTTTAGAAGAAATAAAAAACCTTAAAAAGAAGACAGAAATCTTAAAAAGCGATATTGATGACTTAAGAGTGGACTTGGAATGTGAGCGACAGTATGGAAGAAGCAGAAACATCATCATATCCAGTATTCCGTTTTCGAGGAATGAGGATCTGAAAGAGAAAATACTCACGCTTATGAAGAAGATGGATATTGAACTGAGAAGAGAAGACATAACTACTCATCGCCTGCCGTCGAAGAATGCAGAAAGCCCAACTATCCTACAGCTGAGCTCTCGATCAGTGAGGGATATGATAGTTAAAAAGGCCAGGGCGATTAGACCTACCACGTCCATGTTCAACGAGACCAAGACAGTCAAATCAATTTACTTCAATGACCATCTTACCCCCTATTTCAACAATCTATTCAAAAAAGTGAAGGAAATGAAAATCACAAAGAAATACAAATTTCTGTGGATGAATGGGGACAGAATAATGATTAAAAAGATGAGACAGCTAGAGCAATAAAAATAATAAGGTTTGAAGATTTAGAAAAAATAATATAAAGATAATTAAAAGTTCTCAAGGCCAGGATATTACATTTACAATTTAATTAGTAGCTCAATAAGGTAAGTTACTATCTTTTCTCCCTAATAAATCTACCAAACAGTAATATTATAGGTATAAATAAAAAATAACCATAAAACTTTCTAGAAATCAAAATTTTTCAATTAAATGAAGAAGATTTAAATAACGACAGGGATTTCAGAGTATTTCAAGACTTGGATCAGTCCAAAGAATTTTTGAAGAAGAACAAGACAGTGAATGAACTAAATATTTTATGCACCAATATTAGATCACTCAGAAAAAATTGGGATACATTGAGAGCAGAAACTAACAGTATAATCAATGAAATAGATATTCTTGTGCTTAGCGAAATTAATATTAATAGTGAAGAAACAAATTTGTATGGAATTCAGGGTTTTACAAGTCTATTTAAATGTAGGTCCGATGGGAGAGGGGGAGGTGGATTGGGAATTTTTTACAAAGCAGGTATTAAAGTTGAGAAAAATGAAATAGATTTTGTGTCTGCTGAATTAATATCTTTCAAGTTTTGTGATAGAAATACGACAATAATAATCATAGCTATTTATAGACCACCTAATCAAAATGTGAATTTATTTAATGAAGAATTAGAGAGGCTTTTAACATCAGAAAGAATGAGTCAAGAAAAAATATTATCATGGTAGGAGATATAAATATAGTTACCTGTCAGATATGTATGGTTCGAATAATTATATAAGTGTACTCTACTCTTATGGTTTATACAATACTATACAAAAGCCAACTAGAGAGGAAACATATGGTAACACAGTTGTATCATCATGCCTAGATCATGTTAATGTAAAGTTAGATCCTAACAACTCTTATATTTCATTTTTGATTGAAAGCAAAATTGCAGACCATTACTGGACAGGGATCAAATTGTTAGAAACATGTACAGATGGTACACACCAGACTATGGAAAATGAATATAAAAGTGTCATTTTAACGGGGAGAGTAAATGAATTGATTCAAACTGAAAATTGGTGGCCGATTCTAGACTTAAGAGAACATCAGATATTTATAATGATATAGTCATGAGGTTCGAAAATATATATGCTAAAAGTGTCATAAAGGTTAAACAAAAAACTAAGCAACTACATAATTCCTGGTTCAATGATAGAATTAAGCTGATGATAGAGAGAAAGAACTATTTATGGCAAATGGTTAAAAGAGATAAACATAATGTGGATTTGAGAAATCAGTTTAGAAACATACGAAATAAGTTAACAGACATGATTCGTAATGAGAAAAGGAAATACTATTATAGGGCTTTCAATGATAACTCCAACAATACTAAGAAAATTTGGGAAATCATCAATCATTTTATAAATAAGAAGAATAGGCCGTCTCTAAAGGAATCAATTAAGTTAAATTTCAATATCAATGAAGATCATCAAATTATGAACCTAACAGAGAAATTTAAAAACAGCTTTAAAGAAAAAATAGAAGAAATTACAACAGAAATGAACGGGCAACACTTTGATATAATACCACATTAAAAGAAGGTAACTATACAATAGGGGATAGGATGAGTATGAATTTTAAAAAAATGAAAGAACATCAACTTTATAGTATCATTAACAAACTAAACAATAGATCATCTGCAGGACCTGACAAAATTAGGCCAAAAGATATAATAAATAACATTTTCTATCTAAAGCTGATCCTGATGCATTTGATTAATAGGATAATTGAAACAGGAAAAATACCTCAGCGTCTAAAAATAACACATCTCAGACCAATTTTCAAGAATGGAACAAAGAAAAATGTAGGTTCTTATAGGCCAATAGGATCAATCTCAGTAATTATGAAAATTCTAGAACATTTCATCTGTATGCAATTGAATCAATACCTGATCAATCAGAACATAATGATGCTCAATATGGGTTTATTCCAAAAAAATCAACAATAGATTTATTAGAAAAACTAACAGAATTATATTTGAAGCTTTAAATGACAATAAATTTGTCATAACTGTTGAAACAGATTTGACAAAAGCATATGATTTGGTTAATTATAAAATTATGCTACAAAAAATCAATAGAATAGGTATTCGTGGAAAGCTATTCAACTTGTTTGAAAACTATTTTGAAAATAGAAAAATACATGTTAGTATAGGTGAATATATTAGTACCGATTATAATCAATCCTGTGGACTTATTCAGGGCAGCATTTTGTCTCCTGTTCTATTTAATCTGTATGTAAACGATCTAGCTAGTCTCAGTTTCAAAAGTAAGGTGCTGCAGTATGCAGATGACAACCTGCTATATATGACACACACTGATCTAATAATGGGCATAAGATACATGCAAGAGGATCTCAATTTGGCTAATAAATATTTTTTCAACAACGGTATCAAGATAAATTCACAGAAAACAAAGGTAATTATATTTAGAAATCCTAGAATTAACGTAGGTTTGTACAATTATAAATTAATTTGCCATAAAGCAGAATGTCTAAGATATAATAATTTGAGAACACATGCAGGTGTCAGCATTTGGAATTCAGTGAGAATATTAAGCATCTAGGAGTTGTTTTTGATGCAGACATGAAATTCAATTCACACAATAATAGGATGCTGCGAATTATGAAAGCTGCTTTATACAAATGCTCTAGAATTAGCCACTGTTTTCCAATAAATATTAAAAGAATTATCTATTTCTCTATGATTCAAAGTATAATATTCTATGGTATTACAATTCATAGTTTAGCACCAGTGTATTTGAGACAGCCGTTGTATGATGTAGTTAGAAGAGTAGCAAATACATTATTTAATGGAGTCGAGCTTGGAATATTGGGTATTATGACACCAGAATCTCTCGCAAAATACACTGATTTGTCCAGACATTATTTTGAAGATGAATTAAGGGAAATAAACGAAATAAGTTATGGTTTGAGAAATAGGCTATTTAGAGCACAGCGTTATAATAATAATTATGGTAAGAACCTATTAAAATACAGAATCCCTTACCTGTTGAACGATTTGCCACCAGAATTGAAAAATTTACAAAGAAATGAAATAAAAACTAAACTTAAGAATTATTTTATAGGAATTGTTTGAATGAAAAGATATGTTGAAGATTATTGTTAATATTCTAATAGGTTAGTTAGTAGATAGGTTAGTTTGCACATAGTAGACAATAATAAACTGCACTGTACAATGGGAAATGGAAAAGAAAAAACTATGGATGAATAAATAATAAGAATAATTTTAATATTGTAAACAAAAAGTGCTTTAGAAGCAGTTGAAAATGAGTGTATATTACAGTTTGTAGTATAATAAATGGTTTTTTGGAGGATAGGTTATGTTTTTGTATTCTATGACTGTGTGTGTATTGTAATACTGTTGATGTGCATGTTGGTTCAGCTAGTCAGCTGTTCAAAGCCACCTAAATGCAAGAGACAATAATGTCTGCAAGGTTGATCACCGATTTAGTAGAATATAGAGTGACTAATGTTGTGATTCAAGTGGTAGAAATTAGAACTTTAATATCAAATCCCAGATAGAAACTATAATAGACTTTCAATTTAGTTTATTGAACACTTTACAAAAATTTTCATTTGTAGTATTTATAGAATGTATACGGTAACTATTATGATGTAGTATGAAATTTGAATACTCCTCAATTAGCTGTAAGCTAGAGGAGCAAAAAACCACTGTATGTATATGATACTATGTAACTTTAAATGAAATAAATTGAAAATAAATTGAAATTGAAATTATTATTATTATTATTATTATTATTATTATTATTATTGACCGAACGAAGTGAGGTCTAAGATTCAAGTCGACGGTTTGGCATTTCTCTTAATGCTTAAATGTTGGAATGTTTAAATGTTTATATGTTGCGCATTTACGGCGAAACGCGGTAATAGATTTTCATGAAATTTGACAGGTATGTTCCTTTTTTAATTGCGCGTCGACGTATATACAAGGTTTTTGGAAATTTTGCATCTCAAGGATAATATAAAAGGAAAAAGGAGCCTCCTTCATATGCCAATATTGGAGTAGAAATCAGACTATAGAATAATTCATCATAAATCAGCTGACAAGTGATTACACAGATATGTGAAGAAGCCAGTCTATTGCTGTATTTCCATGTCTATAGTTTCAATCAGGTACTTGTGGATGAGAATACTGCGTAAGGCCTACTGTTCACAGAACTACTAGTTATTATTATTAAACAAAAATCGAAATTAAATGCTGTAATTCACCTCGAAGACTTCTGCTACTGCAAATATTGACAACAGGGTAAACAGCTGGATGGAAATTCGATGAGCACTACTATACAAGAATTATTTTCGATTCCCGGGCTGACAAATAATTTTTGTATAATAGCACTCATCGAATTTCCATCTAGCTGTTTACCCTTATTGTCAATATTGGCAGTAGCAGAAGTCTTCGAGGTGAATTACAGAATTTAATTGGGATTTTCGTTTAATAATAGTTATCCGTTAATTAGCATTTGAACAAATGCAACTTCCAATTTATTTCCATCTGTAGACTGGCTGGCCGCTTTGGTTTTGTATAAAATGAGCACTGCTATCCAGAGATTGTTGGTTTGGTGTAAGGGTAAGCATTTCTGACCGACAATTAATTTGGATTTTCGTTTAATAATAATAATTTTAGATGAAATTGAAAATAGAATAGAATGACTTGTTTGACACTGATTTGTTGACGGGGCGAAGTTTGAACAGTAATGTTTACTCTACCACTTAACCACAAAAATACAGAGATACCCCAGAATAATAATTGAATTGAATAATTGCCTTCATTAAAAGGGCAAAGTTAGGACTCTAAGTCCTCTCTGCCGCACAACCCTTAAAATACAGGTACAGATAAAGAATTGGAGACTACCAATATATTTATCAATGTACTCACCAGAGGAAACTAACTGGTGTAGGCTCCCTGGACGGGCTACTGCTGCCAGACGCTATTCCCATGTCACCCCAATTCTCCTGCTCCGCTCCCGCCGGAATCATGACCGCCTTACGTTCCGGGGCCAAATTCTTCAAAAACTGCAAAACGACGGCATTCCTGCACCGCGGGACAGGCTTCTCCACTTTCGGCTTGTCGTCCCAGCCGGGATCGGCCAACAATTCCGACGCAGATTTCTTCCGCGTGACCGGCATCGCGAAAGATTTCTGCGACAATTTCCGTTTTTCTTCCGCTTTCTTGATCAGTTCCGCGTATTCATTGTTTACAACAGAGGCCTCCGCTACGGGTTCACCTTCGTTTTCAGTTTCCCTCGCGTGTGGAGGTATGTAAACTCTGGGTTCATGAAGTGAACTTTTGTTTTCAGTTTTCCTAGGATTTGGAGGTTTGTAAACTCCGGTTTTCAGTGAACCTTCCAGTCGCCTAGCATGAGGGGGAACGTAAACTTCGGTTTTGACACGTCTTCTAACTCCCCCTTCATTCTCAACTGAACTACTATTAGAACTCTTCGAAGAAAGTCCATCATTTATTTCTCTGCTATCGACGTCGCTATTATATCTCGACCCAGTTCCCCAATTATTTGTACCTCCGCTGAAATTGTCATTGGAATTAGAGGGTTTCACCCAAGCTAAAGGTTCGTCCTCGGATGAAATAGTAGATGATTCCGTGTCTTGGAAGTAATAGTCCTCATTTTCACCATCCTTCTCCTTATAAGTGTCTAAAAAATACTGTTTCAGATCGCTGTTTGCGAAGGAATCGATTCCCGCCTGAAAAAGAACGGGTATTTTATTTATTTATTCATATTCAAAAATACAATCCAGGTAAAAACAACAGGCATTCGCCCAAAACTGCTCTAAACCTTAATTTGGAATACACTCCAGAGGTTATGTAAAAATGATAACTTAATTCACACACTATTTTGAGTCAAAAAAATGTATCTACTACAATTTTGAATTTATCAGATTAATCAATTTCAGAATAAAAATACAAACAAAAATCTTCCTTCACAATCACCAAAAATATTAAAAATGTCACTCAAATCCAAAATATTATACTCATATGAACATCAAAACATCTGTTACCAGAAATATATCTACTGATTAGCTGATTAGAAACAAAACAAAACAAAGAAGAAGAAGAAGAAGAAAAAAGCTAATCTCACTCTAGCATAAACAACTCCGGACAACATTTAAAACAAAAACGCTTTCTAAAGCTCCATGAAATGGAATTCAATTATGTCATTTGCCATTAATAATATTATTTTTGTTTTCTGAATGAAACTCACTGCTGGCGTGCAATCTTTTCTTCTACTATCAGTGCCATAATGAATAGATTTCAAACTATGCTATTGTCCATTCCGAGGCTGTTCTGGGTACTGCAAGTGGTTGGCTTTTTACATGGATAGGGTACTGGCCTATCGCACAACCCCCTGACTAGTAGGACCAGAATTTTGGGAATTCAATCTGCAGAAATGAGGTTTCTAAGGAGTGTATTTGGCTGCACTCGAGTTGATAGAATAAGAAACACTGATATAAGACAGGATTTATTGGTTGCTCCTCTACGTGAAAGAATTATTCAAAATAGACGCAACTGGTGCAGTCATTTGGATAGAATGCCACCTGGAAGAATTCCCGTTGTAGTCCAAAACTATAGACCTACAGGAAAAAGAGATGTAGGGAGACCAAGAAAGAGATGGGTACCGGAAGAGGTTCATTAATAAACCTAATCCCTGAAGTGAAGATGATGATGACTATGCTATTGTGAGAATTAGGGCCGTTTGCACACTGAATTCAATCAGTTGTTGACTTAAACTCAAAATGAATCACATTATAACAAATGATACTTGATATAGATTTAATCCAGTTTAAGATGAAATTTGGTTTGAACTGGCACTATGCAAACGGCACTTAATTGTATAAAGTTATCGATGGTTCAGTTGAAAACAGTCACGAGAAAAAGCTTGGAATTGCATAATCGGCCATAATGGAACCGAGCTTTTTCTAGTGACTGAACCATCTACAGCTATGTGATTTGTGATATTTTCTTGGCTAATTAATCAAATTTGAATTTGCTTCCCGTTTATACGGTTTCTCAACAAGTATCGGTTGAATTACCTCAGACATTTGTCGCTTCAAATTTTCGTCCCTCCTCTTCTGCTTATTATAATATCCAGCCTCTTCAGTGGCCTCCTCCAAATATCTTCCCCGTCCCCGTGGAGCACGAGGTCGTCCATTCTGAAAAAAAACAATTTCAATTGAAAATTAAATAAAACTTCAAATTTTCGATTCATAATACAAACGAGATCGTCAACTCTGGAGAACTATAATTTCAATAAGAAATGAATAAAATGTCAATAAAACTCAACATTTTCTATTCATAATAGAAACGAAATCGTCGATTCTTGAAAACTACAATTTCAACTAGAATGAAATTCCAATAATGGAATATTGAAATTCCATTTACATGGAATGTCAATAAACACGTTATATTATTTTGACTCAGTGTTAGCGCTGATGAGCTATTGATTAAATACGTTCAGAATCATACCCCATTGCGATGGAAATCACTTCAGCCAACTCCTCTGAATATGATTCATGAGTTAAAAATCGAATCCTGGTGGTTCGGAACCCATCTAAAGTTACTGAAAGTTCACTCATCTCTCATAACTCACATTTGGTAGAGAGTTATTGGAAAGGATGTACTGTGAATTCTTTCCAAAGAATGGACATTGATATATGAATAGAATACGTTAATCTACCAATAAATACAATTTAATGTACATTAGATGTCGTCAAGAATAAAATCCTATAAGACTACTGAGCCAATTCATACACATATTATTATGTTCAAAGCTCCGGCAATTTATGTAGTTACAGAACAATATTGCTTTAAAGTAATTTATGAATTACATTTTTTTAAATAGCAAGTACAATAATTATCATTTCAGTTTATATTATGTAAATTCATCTAAAACTCTGCTGTATTGTAAGTAATTGCATATAAGTACATAAGCCAGTAACTTATATATTGTAATCTGCGTAGATAATAATAATAAATTTATTGATTCTTCTTCACTTTGACAACAATTGAAAAAAAACAAAAAAAATTGTATACATCATAAAAATATAAAAAGAATCAAATGACCCACAAGACTTTTGTCTGATCGTGAGCCTAAGGAAAATACAAACAAGAAATTACAAAAACTATAGAAACTATAGTAAGATTAAATATGTTAACAAAAGAGAGAAAAGAAACCACTAGAGTGTCGACAGATCAAAGAAACTAATACTAAGTAAATAAAGCAATCAATCAATATATTATCATCCGCCTCATCACCCACGCACAAGCCTAGAGCTCATGTGAGCATCACCCTCAAAGAAACCAAGGAAATGTTTTTAACAAAAATGGCACAATCTGAATAAACTATACTGCACACTGGAAGATTTTACAATTCAGGATTTTTCGGTTTTGTTGCGAAGGTAACTAGATCACCTCTATCTATATTGAGGTCCACGTTATAATGGCGATTGTATTGGTATCCTTGTCTATCATTCAACAAAGCGGATAGCGCTATCACTTTCTCGCTATGCTCTTTTCCAGATCGTCTTTAAACAATGTAGAATTAATAATTAATTAACAAAATATTTCATCTTAACCCTAAAGAGACACACTTACTTTATGCTCACACAGTAGACACACTGGGGTGTTGAACACCCCAATTTAATTTTGCATGTTTCTTTGAAAAATATAGAGAAAAAAGTACTTAGCCATACTTCATCATTTCTTAATAATTTGTTCCAAGTGCATACAGAAATCGAAAGTAAACCACTGCTTATCAATATTTATACTAATTTTAGAAGTACGTATATGTTCCGCCTGAGTGTTGCAGCTCCTAATCTGATTTGAGAGAATCATTGCCAACAACTTCATCAAAAACTCATTTCTCTTCATTTTATTGTTTTGAACCTCAAGTTGTAGAAAATCATAGCATTTATTTCAATCTGATCCATCATCCCATACCACATTCGTAGTGGTCAATACAAGTAAATCATTGTGAAAAAGTATTTGATAAAAGTCCTATGTAAGAGACACTCTGGGGTGTTAGACACCCCAAACGAAGAACAAGATGAGCTGGTGACCTTTTAGAATGCTATTACTGACTGGAAGTGGTGGAGAGCAGTTGACAATGCTTCAAACCTAATTCAGACTGGGCAAAAATTCCCATCTGTTTGATATTGTCAACTGCAGAACAGAAAAGAAATCCCCGGGGTGTGAAACACCCCAGTGTGTCTCTTTAGGGTTAATTATGAAAATTCATTATGAAATTATTGAGAAATATAAATTTCTTGCTTGATAGAATATAATTGATTATTTTGAACGAGAATGGACAGTTATTATGACATCAATAAACCTGTAATACCGTCTATAGAAGGCATTAACAGGGGATCGGCAACGTTGTTCTCCCATCTTTCTCCACTGCCATTATAACGTGGACCTCACAATAGGTTCAAGACGTTTTCATTCAAGAGTGCACAGTAGCAGTCACCCAAAGCAGTCGGTACATTCAATCCAGAAATATAAATGTAGAAACACTCAAATCATTCATTATTGGAAGGATACGAAGTTGATGTTGTCAATACCACTATACAGGGTGTTTACGAATACTCTAGGCCATTGTTCCTGGGTAGAAAACATATTTAAATTGTCTGGAAATCCTCAGTTACTCACAGAGGGGCCATTTTGCTTTTTTCACTTATCATTTTTCTCTGAATAATGGTTGAACATACAAAATCTAAACTTTGCACAATCATTTATAACAACTAGACAAAGCTACAAAAATATTATGATCATTTTTCAAATTCATAAAAAGAAATGACGGCCATTTTAAATTTTGTTTCTTAAATAACTCGGAAACCATTGGTTTCACAAAAAATTACAAGAATTACTTTTTTTAGTAAATTTAATTGCCTATGGATTGGTACCAGATTTTTCAAGATTGGACCAATATCAACTAAGATATGGCAGCTTTAGTGGTTTGTGACCCACTTTTAGAGGGTTATGTAACGTTATTTTACCGTTTGAAATGACCTAAAATCGCTTACTATTTGCGGCAAATAGAGATTGTTGCATCATTGAGGCGACTCTATTATATGTTGCATTTACACTGCAACAAACTTTCATTGGTCACCTATCACTAAGGCTGCCATATCTCCAATTTGCAGTATTGCCATACTGCCATTCTGATCCAATCTTTAAACGTCTGGTACCAATCGATAGGTAATTAAATTCACTAAAAAAAGTTATTCTTGTATTTTTTGTGAAACCAACGGTTTCTGAGTTATTTAAGAAACAAAATTTAAAATGGCCGCCATTTTGTTTTATGAATTTGAAAATTATCACAATATTTTCGTAGGTTTGTCTATTTGTTACTAGTTGACCGAACGAAGTGAGGTCTAAGATTCAAGTCGACGGTTTGGCATTTCTCTTAATGTTTAAATGTTTATATGTTGCGCATTTACGGCGAAACGCGGTAATAGATTTTCATGAAATTTGACAGGTATGTTCCTTTTTTGATTGCGTATAAACCTTGTATATTCCTTTTTTTAATTGCGTGTCGACATATATACAAGGTTTTTGGAAATTTTGCATTTCAAGGATAATATAAAAGAAAAAAGGAGCCTCCTTCATACGCCAATATTGGAGTAAAAATCAGACTATAAAATATTATTCATCATAAATCAGCTGACAAGTGATTACACAGATGTGTGGAGAAGCCACATAGGTCTATAGCTTGCGAAGTATGCATCTTTAGGCTGGGTTTACACCAAAGTTATTAACAAAATGGTTATAACTTAATCCTTATAGATTCTATTAGATTGAACGGAAGTTGACAAACACATATGTTCATCATGTGTATGATAAGTTATGTTCAATCTAATATAATCTAAAAGGATTGAGTTATTAATATTTTTTAAATAAATCTGGTCTAATCGCAGCTTTAAGGTCTTTGGTTTCAATATTTTGTTTTGCAGTCATGGCATTATTATGCGTGCCCATCAGTATCAATATTCTCACATTCGAAAAAACTAAGTTAATAGGTGAATAAAAATAAACAAATGAACTAGATAATGCTGGAGAAATTATAATATTTTTGATTCTAAAAAATTAATTTTCATCAGACAGAAAAGATCAACACGGAACTGGATGAATTATATATCATATTATGAAATAATTAATTGAAATTCAAACGTGAACTGAGTTTGTTAACATTTTAAAACAGTTGACAAGTACCTGATTGAAACTATAGACCTTATTATGGAAATACAGCAATAGACTGGCTTCTTCACACATCTGTGTAATCACTTGTCAGCTGATTTATGATGAATAATAATTATTCTATAGTCTGATTTTTACTCTAATATTGGCGGCTTCTTTTTCCTTTTATATTATCCTTGAAATGCGAAATTTCCTAAAACCTTGTATATACGTCGATGCGCAATTAAAAAAGGAACATACCTGTCAAATTTCATGAAAATCTATTACCGCGTTTCGCCGTAAATGCGTAACATATAAACATTTAAACATTAAGAGCAATGCCAAAACGTCGACTTGAATCTTAGATCTCACTTCGCTCGGTAAAATAAATGATTGTGCAGAGTTTAAATTTTGTATGTTCAACCATTATTCAGAGAAAAAAATAATAAGTGAAAAAAGCAAAATGGCCGCTGTGTGAGTACCTGAAGACTTCCGGACAATTTGAATAATATGATATTTGAATATGTTTTTCACCCAGGAACAATGCTCTAGAGTATTGGCAGGGAGGTCATGAACATTCTGTATTTTTTATACAGATCACTCCCGTGTTATCGGATGGACACGTTAAACTGTCGGTCCCGGCTGAAGTATGACAGTCGTAAGGCCCATTGACGGCTTAAATTATATATTCAGGCGGTGGGACCTTCCCGCAAGGGACTCCCCACCAACAAAAGCCATACGAATTTACTTTTAATTATGGAGAAATACCACAACATTATCTTCTATATATATAAAAGCGAAATGGCAATCACTCACTGACTGACTGACTCACTCACTAACTCACTCACTCACTCACTCGTAGAACTAAAAATCTACCGGACCAAAAACGTTCAAATTTGGTAGGTATGTTCAGTTGGCCTTTAGAGGCGCACTAAGAAATCTTTTGGCAATATTTTAACTGTAAGGGTTGTTTTTAAGGGTTTAAAGTACGTCTTTTAGCATGTATATTCTTCTTCTCCCAATCTCTTAATTATAATTGAAATTTCCATATCATATGTTACTATAGAACTATAATCTAGATAGAGTACCTCTTCGAAACAGTTGTTAACTGGCAACTAAATTAATAATTTTGTCAGGTTGGCATTAAGTTGAGTAGACTTTGTTAGGTTGGCACCAAGTTGAAGATTTAAATGCATTTATCGCGGAAAAATTGATTGGGCACTGCTACTTCAATCCTGGGAATATTATATTACTATCCGTCAGGCTCGCTTCGCTCGCCATATCCGTTTAGCCAGACGTTTAGTCTGGACCTCCGACTGGATTGTCCTAACATATGATAAAAATGCTCAAATGAAAAATGCAGGTAAGCGAAGCGAGCCTGCTGATCTCATTCTTGGACGATCCAGTCGGGGGTCCAGGCTAGACGGATATGGCGAGCGAAGCGAGCCTGACGGCTAGTCATACCATACAATCAAATTATCATGAATTCTTTTCGAAACTCATACTTGGTTTTCTGGACACTCTTTTTTCGGTAAATTTTCCTATTTATCTTACCTCATGGTATTTGTAAGTGGGACGGACAATGTCTTCAACCGGCTCAAGTCCTAATAATCTTAGATAATCATTAGCATTATCAGTGTTGTCGTAAAGAGTTTCGTATCGCTGTAGCTCATCGTCATGAGATATGATGTTGGCCATGTTTATGCCGTTATTGAAATGAGACACCTTGTTCAATGATTCTTTCAGTTTTTCGATTGAAGCGTACGCCATTTTCTGTAAAACAAAAAACAAACAATTAGTGAAACTGGAAAGCTGGAAGAAGTGATCATTAAAGAAAAAAAAACAAAGTTATAAATCAAATAACAAAAATATAAAAGATCGAGAAAATAGTAAAGATATAAAGAACTCAAATCATTAAATCTGGGTTTACATCAAAGTTATTAACAAAATGTTAATAACTTAATCCTTATAGATTCTATTAGATTGAACGGAACTTGACAAACACATAATGTTCATCATGTGTATGATAAGTTATGTTCAATCTAATAGAATCTATGTAAATTAAGTTATTACCATTTTGTTAAAAACTTTGGTGTAAATGCATCTTAAAAGTATTCGAGAAATATATACATGTGAAGTTAATTTTCCAAACTCACTTCATGGGAACAAATAAATAAGTGAGTGAAAAGATAAATTTCGTAATCGTCAGGTGTAGGCCATTTTCTGCAAAACAATATCAGTTAATTTGCAAAGATGGAAATATTAATCCATAGGCATGAGAATCTAAATGGTAATCTAGAATCTAATGGTATATAATATTATATTTTAAAGCTTAGATTAGGAATAGGAGAAGATGACTGTGATTTGAGTAGATTTGAGAGATTTGGTAATGTGAAAATAAGAATTCCAAACGAAACAGGCAATACACACTATTTTGAAGGCTCAAGAAGATTAGGAATAGAATCAACATTTCAAAAAAGATGAGATTTAAGTAAATTTTTAGAGGGTTAGTAATGTGAAACAAAGAGTTTCAATCGGAACAGGCAATACAGGCAATTGCATGTATTAAACAGAGATAGAAACAATGTGTCGTCATATTAAAAAAAAGTATACATGTAAATGCTGATACGAGCAGAGAATTATCAATTTTGCAATATTAAAGTGAACGATAGAAATCCAAGGTTACGCTTCATGGCGCAAGACTGGTTAGACAGATCTTTGATACCGTTCTTTCAAAACAATTTCATTATCAATTTTGAAAGTGTTTGAAAACAGGAAAATTCAAATAAGATAATAACTGTTCCATAAAACACCACAATATTGTTTTTCAACTTTCAACCATTACTAAATTTATAGTTTAAACTATAATACTAAACTTAATACTATCAACTAAACTCAAGATTTTGAAATTTGAAAATTGAAATGTATTGATTTCTTTTCACAAAAACATAGCAAATTATAATTAAAAAAAAAATAGGAACTAAGTTGACCACACTAACCAGAATTCGTGGTCAACTAACAGGAAAAGACAATAAAATCATAATTACTAAAAAAATGGTTATAACTTGATTTCTGCGACTGCAATTATCATATTAATTATCTCCATCTTACTGAGAGATATTATGAGTTTTCTGTTTGAATAAGAATTGCTATTAAAATAGTTTTTCCAGCTGTTGCAAAATATGACACAACATAATTAGGTACATGATGTACAAATGATGCAATTTGATTCTTTGGACGAAGTGGACAAAACTCCAATTATTTTCACTTTTTGAGCTGGTGTATAAATCGAAATTAGGGGAAGGAACAGTTTTGGCTTGTGCCTGTTGGTTCTTCCCCAATTATTAATATTAATGTATTGTATTTTGTATATCATTGAATAAATAATTTTGAGTTTCAACAACCCTCGTTTGTATATAAAACTGACAAGATTCATAATAATACGATAACCTTGATAACACAATTTTCAAGGCAAATGAGTTTTCTTGGAGCAAGATGAATGAAACTGAAAATATTCCAATATTCTGCGACTCTCTGTTATAAATCGAACTATCTCAATACACAATACCTTGCTATCACAACTTCCAACAAGAGAAAGCTAATAAGTGATAAAAACTAGGGAGAAATTGGAGGTTAATTGAAGATAAACCTTTCAGACTAATTTTCCACTTTCAAACAGAATAATTGATAGATCAGTTTTTCATCCCGGTCAGAATCTCAACTGAAATAGTCTGCCATTCAATATTACCAGTGGTGATACTTACTATCTTTTGTGATAAGTCAATGGGTCAATGTTATGATACGGAAAGTCGGCAAAGGAGAGAGATAGATGATAGCGGCGATCAGGAATCTGCAAACAGATAAGAACAATTTAATAGTTTTTGTTTGTGAAAAAGGAGAAATAAAGTTGGTAGAAATTATTGCGAGATAACAAAATAGTTTTATCACAAAGTATGATAAGAAACAAAGCATTACTCTGTAGCAAATGATGAACTATTTTTAAATTACAACGCCAATAATTATATCGGAATCCAATAGACCTACCGCAGAATTTTAAATTAAAATTGAAATTTAACTAAAGACTTGAAATTGTCACACACACTTAGAGAATTTTCGTGTTGTGCATGTAATAATTTAAAGACTTTTTATTCAATTTGGAAGTCTACCACAGTATCGCCATGAATTACAGTCTATACATTTTAGAAAATTGAGTAATTCATAATTAGAATTGAAATATAAATTTGAAAACTTTCAAAACTACAAAATGAATGTCTCCATTTTGAAAATTGGTTTTCAATTATTATAATAATTGAAAAAACTTTTTAAATTAAATATGTAAAAACTCTTCGACCTTGAAAATGAATCAATGATTTAATAATGAAGAATGAGTTGAATTAACTCCTATTATTACTTGTGTATTTGTTGCTGTTATTGTAATAATGTATATTATTGTAGTGTTATAACTTGTATTGAAGAAGTCCATATTTTGAATACTGATGACTAATAAAATTCTCAATTCTTGATAATGAGTTAGTAAACAAAACAAAGTGTTCTTCATTATGAGTTCAGAGTTGTGAAATTAGTATAAAAATAGCAATTGATTATCAAATTGAAACAACTGCCTCGTAATCAATGTGATTCATTAGTCATCCAGAACTAATATTTGAACATGATCATAATAATAATATTATTGTGAAGTCATAATAGTGAATGAACAAATATTTACCAAAGTTATAGTATTCAATAATAGTGAATGAACAAATATCTACTGAAGTTATAGTATTCAATTCATCACAATTTTCAAGATCAAAGAGTTATTTATTTATTCAACTTCCAACGGTACAACACCAATTTTACATAAAAATAACATAGAAAAACAGGCAACAGCAAAAAATATGTAGATAATATACAATATTGGAAAAATACAGAAAAATAACATAGAAAAAGAGATACAAGCAAAAAATATATAAATAATATACAATAATAGAAAATATGTGGATAATTTGAGTGACAAAAATGGGAATACAAAACAAATCATGGTTAACATACGATATTATATCAAAGTGAAAAGGCCCATGGAAGTTATAATTTGTTCTTAGTTTGAAAAGATTTAAAAATTACATTTGAATTCTGGTTGAGAATTTGTAAGCTTTTAAAATTATATTTGAATTCTAGTCAAGAATCAAATTAGTATAAACAGCTGGTGGTTAAACTAGTAGTTCTGTGAACAGTGGACCTCACGCACTATTCTCATCCACAAGTAACTGATTGAAACTATAGACCTTATACAAATACAGCAATAGACAGGCTTCTCCACACATCTGTGTAATCACTTGTCAGCTGATTTATGATAAATAATTCTATAGTCTGATTTTTCACTCTTATATTGGCGTATGAAGGAGGCTCCTTTTTCCTTTTATATTATCCTTGTCAAAATTCCAAATTCTAAATCAAAATTTCCAAAAACCTTGTATATACGTCGACGCGCAATTAAAAAAGGAACATACCTGTCAAATTTCATGAAAATCTATTACCGCGTTTCGTAGTAAATGCGCAACATATAAACATTCAAACATTTAAACATCAAGAGAAATGCCAAACCGTCGACTTGAATCTCAGACCTCACTTCGCTCGGTCAATTATTGATAGTTCGCCTCAACAATATTAATCTAGCACTGCAGAAATGAAGCGGATATGAGTTATGGCTATCGATATTGATGAGTTCTGGCCACTTTTGTACCTACAGTGAGATTTACTCCAAACTGTCACCATTGGTTAAATGAGAGGCCTTGGTGTCATTTATAAGGAACGCTGACCGTATAAAGTGAATCTTACTGTAGAAAATATCTCGATCATTGGTTATTGAAATTAATTATTTATATGATTATCAGTGAATTAATGATATTAATTACCAATTAAACATCTGTCATTGATTACTGAAATTAGTTAATTATATGATTATTATCGGTCATTAATTAATGAGTCATTTGGAATTAAAAAAATAGCATGTTGACTCGGGTTCTATTTAATTATTTCACCGTTTCCATTTTGAAAGCAGACAGAGCCGTTTTCATGGATAATGACAGCGCAGTGAGCTGAATATGATCTAATGCGATGAAGCCCTTCAAAATGCAGACACGTATATCACGAAGGACTGAATTTGCAGGCAGTTGCTTTCCATTGAATCGATAACAACAGATTCAAAAAAGTGACACAGTTGTTTCGCGGGAAGAAACCTCTGCGCGGTTACTCCGCGACTTTCAAGCGGTCAAGACTCAATTAGTCAAGGGTCAAGAGATTGTTTGGTAGGGTGGTGTTGCTGAGCATAATATGATCATCGTTAAAATAACATATTCAAATTCAAGTTTAGTTTATTTGAATAGACTTAAAAGAAGAAACATTTATTACATGAAAGAATCAGCTTGCTGAACAAAGTACAGGTACAGCTATACTGTAAGATTAACTTAATATTATCAGCATTCCCCTGCAACCAATGCTGAATGTTTGTATTGAATTTCACTATTGCTTCTCGGCCTGTTGGTTGTTGTGTAAGGTCAACGTGTCGCTACATTGTATTTTTGAAGGTAAGTTGATTTACAAGGCTACCGGTTGTTTTGAATTTGGCAAACCATACTCATTCAACAGTATAACAGGGAATACTGTACAATATTATCACTTTTCAATACTCGTTCAACAGTATAACAGGGAATACTGTACAATATTATCACTTTTCAATAGGTAAGTTACACAAGGTTACATAATGGAAAGTGAAATTGAAGAGTAGATTATAATGATTGCACCGTAGCAAAAAATCATCCGTTTTATTACTCACGCTCAAGCATGCGTGAGGTATAACGTGAGGTCCACGTATAATGCAGTGAAGAAAGATGGGAGTGTTGCCGATTCTCTGCCTTGCCACTGTATTCTATTTTCTGTAGTTCTATAGAGGATACTAATACCGGTATATCTGTTCATTCTTGTTCAAAATTATCAATTATATATTTCATTTGTCAAGAAAAGGTTGGTAGGGGTAAAAGAAAGGAAACGGGGCCGAAAACAATGGATGAACAGGTAGAAGTTCTAGTGACCCTTCAGTGGTCGCCTATTGTTAATGAGTTTCGACATTTTCATGGTCTATTGTTAAGGATTTCACTCCGAGGAATAAATTGGTGGCCCAGTCTGATTACTTAAAGGCATTTTCAGCTGTAAACCAATGGTAGCATACATTGATTGGATAAACACACACATTACTATACATTATTGGTACAAATATAGTCAAACTAAGAACGTATTATTTTTTATTTTTCATAAAGATTACGTCCTTTTATACTTATCCTTACGTCCTATTATATTCAGTGTACATGATGAGACTAGATACATTACATAGACATATCATCAGCTGATGAATAGCGCACGTGGTGTGTAACTACGAATTGTATGTAACTCAAGTTAGTCTGTATACAGCTTGTGAGCAAGTTGAGTTTCATCAAAATGAACCATTAGTAGTAATTGAATAACAAGTACTTGAACACTGATCTAGATGCAATAATAAATTGAACTTGAACGTTATACAGTAGAAACATAACCTATTTTTGGACATTTTATTAATTTATCTAAATTTGGGAATGGAATAGATTTGGGCCAAGCCTGTTGTTCCTTCCTAATCATATTTATATGATTTGTGATTCTATCCACGAATAAATAAATAAATAAAGTAAGAATACAAGTAACAGGTAAGTGCAGGGACACACGATTCGGCGACATCGCCGTCCGGAAGGCATGGGGCAGAACACACGACGCCGGCGACGCCGGCGACGGCGAAAACGCCGGCCCGGCGAGAAATTGACCCAGCGATATCGCCGGGTATTCTCTACTTCGCCGTCCGGTTTTGCCGCCGGAAAGCAGTAGCAGGGCATTGTACTATATGGAGATGAACACACGACACGGCGAAAACGCCGGACGGCGCTGTCCCCACCCATGCCACTTCTTTATTTATTAACATTGTAAAGTTACAAATGGGTAGGGAAGGGTTACAAGGGTACAAGGGTAGGGTTGTAAGGGTAGCTGCTACGATATTTTTCTTCTGCAGGGTTTGCAACACTGATTCAACCCTGATTCAACTGGTTGTGTTGCCCTTTTTTCGTTCAGTGTCGAGTATAATTTTTTTTGTTACTGTCTAGTTTCCAATTTTTTGTTCCTGTCATGTGTGCTGACAACGTAGACATGGACCTACTCATCAGCCTTGTTGCTGAAAAGCCTGGAATCTGGGACGATCTTTAGAAATATACAAGACAAAAACAAAACCAGAGATAGCTGGCGGCAAATTTATTCTGTTCTGAATCCTGACTTGAGGAATTGGAAGAAAGCGAAAGGAAAAACTATGATAAGTTTAATTATATTAGAGGAAAAGTGGGGGGCTTGAGACATTTTTCATTATTCATGTATAATTATTGCAATTCTACATTGCAAAATTTCACTATTATCTATTGCATTCTATAATAATATTATATTATCTTCATCTCATGTGTATAAACGTTCATTAAAATAAGAATATTATAGTAAAGTAAAATATACAGTATTAAATAATTATATATAATATATATATATATATATATATATATATATATATATATATATATATATATATATATATATATATATATATATATTACATTATATTAAAAAACTTGTTCTGGTCATCCCTGAGCAGCAGAAATAGAGTATAAATGCACCATGGAACAGTCTTTTTTCTACTATTGGATGAACCCAGATGTTTCTGTTTCTGGTGTGCTTCTTCTTTCTCCTGTGGTGGAGCAGAGATATCGCAGCCAATTTCTTCCGTCTTGACAGTGTCATTTCTGAACAGCGACTGTCCTACAGGAAGGAAATATTCATCCCCAACAATAATAAAAATAATAATAATAGGAAATAATTGCCGCCTGGCCCGGCGAAACGCCGGACGGCAGCTTCGCCGTCTGTCGTGTGTTCTGAATGCTAATTGCCGCCGGGTCCGGCGAAAACGCCGGACGGCGATGTCGCCGGATCGTGTGTCCCTGCACTAAGTGCAAACACTTTCTATTTTGCTGTTGTTCTGATACGACTGGACTGTGACCCTTTGCTAAACCTGTATAGTTGACTGATAGCGAGAGGCCTACAACTGTGATAGTGTCAACAAACTGTTATCTGTCCCACACCTGTTGTGAACCGATAATCACCAGCTGATTTTTGTTTAGCTCTACTGTCATAGCAACACTTCCTAATTGCGAGTAATCATGGCAACTGAGCGTGGCAGTTTCAATCGTTTTTCATCTACTTGAAAAATCAATACCTCGCTCTTCTGTTGCTCCAATAATTAACGTAACTAGACCTCGAACCTTTTTTTTCCTATGCTCTGTTCTGTACATAAAAAAGAACATGTCATCTTATGTTCAACTGTCACAGATAAACAGTTTTGATACACTAGTCAGATGTTGCATGATGTAGAACAGATGATGTAGAACAGATGTAGAACAGACAAGTCATATAAAACATGCTTTGTAGGGGGTGTCAATTCATTCAACAAGCTTCCTGCTGGAGCCAAAGATGTTTCTGATAAAGCTTTAAAAAGGAAATTATTTTGTTATTTAGTAGAAAGGCCCTATTACTCTATAGAAGAATTTTTGAATTCCAACTGTGATATAACATTCTATAGTGTGGTCCACGTTATAATGACAGTGAATAAAGATAGAAGAATAGCGATGCCGATTCTCTGCATTAACTAATTATATTTCTACACTGTCAAAAACATAATTGTCATCGTTGTGGACCTAGAAAAGGATAGTACCACCGTCTTTGTCGAATGATAGACAAGGATAGCAAAACCAAAGTTGATCAAATACTGTCATTATAACGTGGACCTCACTATAGTTTATAGTGCCTGCCCAAATACATTTTAATTGATGTATTTTTATATTTATATTTATTAAATTTTTACTCTGTACATGACAATTTTTTGTGTAAATTTATGTTTGACAAGATCTTATATTCATGTATATGAATCTATGGATCAAATAAATAAATTATTATTATTATTATTAAAATATGAATGTGAATGATAAAATAATAAATTTTAATAATCGAGATTGAATATTTTGTTAAGTATATTTCTACATTGTTACAAAACGATCTGACAACGTTGCAGAGCTAGAAAAGGATAGCGCTACCTGCTATGTCGAATGATAGACAAGGATAGCAGCACCAATGCTGATCAAATACTGCCATTATAACGTGGATCCTACTCAAAGGTGCGTACAGACTTTCGCTCTGCTCCGCAACCGAACGTCACTCCAGCAGAGCGATTGATGATCGACGGGGAGCAACAGTGGTTCGACCGGGGAACGCAAGAAGATCTAACATCTTCCGTAACGTTCATGATGGGTGCGGGGGCGGAGCGACTATGGTTCGATGGAGGAACGAGGGCGGTACGAGGGCGGAGCGTGCTCGGTGCGGGTTGGAAGCGCGTATATGTGTACGCAGCTTAAGATCTCATGTGACTATACTGTGACATGAAAGTGTATATAGACTCATTGCTACGATGCATTTGATGGTTAAAGACTTTGATGACAAGAGTTTGTAATCAACTGAAATTTGTATTTGTTGCCAATTGGTGTACTGTTTTCCTTGTTCTATTGAATTAGGTTAAACACCCATTACTGCTGGGTTTTTTTCGACCCTTCGCACTTGTCATGCAGCGTTCCGAACCCACTCCGATCATACAAACGGACGACAGATGTAGCGAAATAGAAAACGGACTTGAAATTTGGCAAGCTTCACCTGTCCGTTATAT
Source organism: Nilaparvata lugens (assembly GCF_014356525.2). Taxonomy (NCBI): domain Eukaryota; kingdom Metazoa; phylum Arthropoda; class Insecta; order Hemiptera; family Delphacidae; genus Nilaparvata; species Nilaparvata lugens. The sequence goes on along the minus strand of NC_052511.1, from coordinate 37,811,870 downwards.
GACCCACATTCATCGCCAAAAAATTGTTACAGTGCTAGTATGGTTGTTACATATTAATATGAGCAGATAAAACTTTCACATTTGAATGCCAGCTGACCAAGGGCAGACGTTCAAGGAAGAAATATCCTGTTGGTGCAAATCTGCAAGTGCATCAATGCTGGTACAAATTGAATGCCTGCAGAAAATTCGAACAAGTAACTAACTAGTTGACCTTCAAACAAGTCTCATAGGTTTTAGAGGTTTTGTATTAGATTACAGTTCTTTATTTGTGTATGTTACAAAATTTACTGGCTTATACACTAATTGAATGAACGAAGCGAATTCTATGTGTTTCAAGTCAATCGGCGTTTGTCTGTTTGTTTGTTTGTATCGCAGTTACAGTCGCAGTTATGGTCCGATTTGGATAAAATTTGGTACACAAGTACTTTGAAACAAGGCGCAAAAACGTATGCATTTAAATTTTTAAATTTATCCCCGTTTCAAGATGGCGGCCCATTATTCGGAAATTTTACCCTAAAAATCAACCTAACTTTTCAACACTTCATCAGATCAGGTTCAAATTGGGCTCATTCTTCTCATCTCTTCAAAGCGGTATTATTTCATGTATCACATGTTGAAGATTTTATAATTGTTACTTTCCTTGCCCTATTACCATAGGTAAGGAAAGTATTGCTTTCCAAAAAAAATTAAGGTACCCTGATTTCAAGTTTTCTATACGTTTCAAGTCCCCCTGAGTCCAAAAACATGATTTTTGGGTGTTGGTCTGTGTGTGTGTATGTGTGTGTGTGTGTGTGTGTATGTGTGTATGTCTGTGAACACGATAACTCCATTCCTAATCAACTGATTGACTTGAAATTTTAAACTTAAGGTCCTTATACCATGAGGATCCGACAATAAGAAATTCAATAAAATTCAATTCAAGATGGCGGAAAAAATGGCGGATAATTACTAAAAAACCATGTTTTTCACGTTTTTCTCGAAAACGGCTCTAACGATTTTCTTCAAATTCATACCATGGATAGCTATTTATAAGCCCTATCAACTGGCATGAGTCTCATTTCTGGGAAAATTTCAGGAGCTCCGTAATATTATTGAGAAAAATGTCGGATAATGACTAAAAACCATGTTTTTCAAGATTTTCTCAAAAACGGCTCTAACGATTTTTTTTCAAATTCATACCCTGTATAGTTATTTATCAGATCTATCAACTGGCATGAGTCTTTTTCCTGGGAAACTAATGGGGGGTCCACCCTTGAGAAATGGACTTTGTAACCTCCATCTCGTGCATGAGGTAGGTAGGTAGGTAGAGCAGTTTATAAAAAGTACACACAGTCATAGTCAAGATATTCCATCTGTAGAACAGCTGTTTTGACGACTTTAAAAAAAAATCATCTAATTTCACAATTTACACGAAGGAAAAAGTACTCTGAAAACAATAATTATACACATATTGTATATACACATATACAGTAGTCTGATCGTAGTTGCAAATAATATGTTGCCGCCAATAATTGTCATGATGTTATTCCCCTAAATTATTCTCGTTTGAGAATGAGGCTTACAGTTCAATGAGCAAGGAAAGTTGTGTGAGTGTACCACACCAGATTTTTGGAATTTGATCCTTTTTACAAGTCCCAATCCAAGATTCAGATTTTTTATCTTTTCAGCCGTGCTTCCGAGCTCAAAAGTGTGGAGGACCGTTATTCTTCAGGGCTCCAAGGTGGTCTTATTTCATTAATCACATGTTCAAACTTTTAAAAATTTAGAATTCGATAATTCCCCCCTCCAAAAGTCCCAAATTTCAAGTTTCAGATTTCTTATCTCTTTAGCCGTGCATCCTAGCTCAAAAGGGTAAGAAACTTTTATTTTCCAGCGCTCCAAGGTGGTCTTATTTCATATATCACATAATGAAAATTTTGAATTTTTTATTACGCAATCATTCACCCCCCTCCCCCAAGACCACATTTCAAGTTTCAGATTTTTTATCTCTTTAAGCGTGCATCCTAGCTCAAAAATTTGAAGAACTTCTATTTATCAGCGTCCACCACCGATCCTATTGCATTTATATCATCATACTCTAAATCCAATTTGTATGTGTGTTTGTGTGTGAATAGGCGGGCGTGTGTCAATAGTGATTTTAGTGAGTGTAGCGAATTCTACTGTTCCCTGAACTACTAGTTAAGATTAAATGACGGTAATGCGAAATATTCAACGAGTTTTACAAAGTATAAAAAGTTGAATAAGTATCAAATGAGAATAAAGATTGAATGCAATTAGAATAACAATAATATAATATTGTGATGTAACTTCATAAATCGGCGGTGTTTCTACAATAAATTGTCGATTCTCTGAAAATGATATTAAAATATTATATCCTTGCCATCAACACACGACCAGGATTCTGTATTCAGAGAGTATAGAATGTAGTTATTATAGGCAACTCTGCTTGTACTTGATTGTAAAACACTCAATTAGAATGTTATTATATCAATTTAAATTAATGTGAAATTGATTTATTTGGTTAATTCAGGGTGGCCACCCATTTTGAAATAAAACATTCATGAGTAATTCCCGGTTTTCCAGAGTAAAATTTCAAATTTTCCAGGTAGATATCCGCGGAATTTGAGAAACAAAGATACATTCCTGAAGAATTTATTAAGGAATTTTTTTAGTTTGATCTTTCATGACGAATTGCGAATAGCGTATTTAAATTTCCAAACATATTGATAATAATTTTCAACACTACAGTCTATTTTTGTGAGGAATTAGTAAGTTCTTTTTTCTTCTAACTACTCATGTGTGTGGAGTGCTTTCGGACAGGGTTCATTTTCAACACTCAGTGAGTAGTTGAAAAAATGTCCCACAAAAATAGACTTATATGTATAATATGAAGCCATACAATATGAAGCCATATATGTATGTACAGTACCATAGCCGATTGCGGCTGTTGGCGACTCTTCAAACCTTGACGAAAGTCTCATTCCGAAGAAAATGAAGCCATCAAAATACTTGAAATGTAATTGATTTATATAATGACTAGAATAGAATAGAATAGAATAGAAAGATGATTTTATTTATAATATAAACAACGCAAAAAACATGTACAAAGAATGTGAAAAAAATAGTATGTTGACTTTGCTCGAAAGAAATCTTAATAATTTGAAAAACAATCATCATAGACATGGCCGAGGCCGTCAGTCCATCCAATAACACTTTAAACTTTTGCTCATCCATTTCACTTGTCACAAGTTCTAGACGCTTTTTACCCGGCCTATAATTAACTTCTGGAGACACTTTTGAACGTTCACGTTTTTTAAACGAATTGGATGGCGAAAAGTACGAGTCTATACCTTTAGACATTTAGTAGATTATCCACAGAAGAAACAACTGCACTTGTAACACAGGATTAGATTATTAGTTCAGAAATACTGCATAAATACAACTCCACTTATAACTTGGGAATAAATTATTAGTTCAGAAATACATTGGAAAAACAATGTTAAACACTTTAGTAAATACACTTCGAAACAGTCGAGGCTGTGTTAAACGAGAGGCCGTTCTGCTCTGCTCTGCTCAACGTCCAAAACTCAACCCTCTACGGGGGTAGTCCGATGGTAGCAAGCATTCAAAAGGCACACCAGTGTTTAATGTTAAGTCGGGCCTAAGCCACAAAATCAAGTTCTGTCGTAAATTTGTCAAACTCTTTAAATAAGGATGATATAATTATATAATGACTATTGATATGAAAATTGATATGCACTGAAAGGTATTTGTCTCAGGCAAGTTATGCTATTGCATTGTGCTTGTAACATAAAGGGATAACGAAATATTCCTAAAATTTCCTCAAACAATACGGTAGATTACCTGAGGGTTCAGTAATCAATTATTCGAAGGTGATCGAACTTTTATAATTCAGAATAGTATTTCTTTATGTTACAGGATCTTGGGTTCAGGATATATTCGAAACATGAGTTGATACCGGTTTCATGCACAGTAATGCAGAACATGGTAGGCCTAAATACACAACTGTAAGTTATTTTTATTAGAGTGGGAGAATAATTTCAGGCTGTCTCAAGCCCACACCCATTGGTAAAATTTCCTCAATCATAGGAATAGCACCACCACCCATTCGCAGAACTGTTGCAGCAGAAGTGGAACGGAGGAAACAAATCAGCGACCAAAGACACCCTCTGTTTCACCATCAACCAACGGCAACAAGGCTCAAGTCAAGAAGGAGTTTCATCCAGTCATCAGTACCTCTTACCACAACACCTGAACAACGAAGGTTGGATCTATGGCAGGAGGAACTGCAAAATCCGCTCCTGGAACTGAAAGAAAGTGCTAGCTGTGGTAGTGAACTCCCTTTCACAACTTGAAGTATTTAAACCGACTACGCACAGGAGTCACAAGGTGCAAATCAAATCTACTACGCTGGGGTTACATTCAGGACGATGCTGCCTGCGACTGCGGCCTGGAACAAAACTACACTCACCTATTGCAGTGCGAGTTGCTTGACACAAACTGCTCTCATGACGACCTCCTTCAAAGCAACGACTAAGTCCTCCGGGTGGCTAAATTTTGGGAGCGAAATATATAGAAAAATAGAAGACTGGTGATCCTGGACACGGAAAGTAAGTAAGTAAGTAAGTATTAGAGTAACTGCTTTTTTATTGTATCTATAATTATTGTGATGAGTGATGAGAAGAGAAACTTAACTGTCTTCTAACAAGATACTAGTAGCTTACCACCATGGCAAGGCAAGAATATTCTCGACTGGGAAAAGCCTATTTTTCAACCATCATCATCCATTTTGCATCATCAAAATTACCCGTTTCTGATATACAAGTTACTAGAAGACTTTTTTTAATAATAAAACACTTGAATATAGTCTAATAATATCACAAATGTATTGAAAAATTACTTACATATTCTAGTGTAATGGATAAATAATTATCACTAAATCACACTGAAAACAGTATCACTTCTTTCAATATTGAACAATATCAATAATATTGCAGCATTCTTATCACAATCTTGAAGCTCAGCTTGCCAGAGCCACTAGTAATCACTTCCCGTGTCCAGGAAACCTCTCATCTCATAAATAAAGTACTCAATCAATCAACCAATCAATCAATCAATCAAACAATCAATCAATCTCTACAGCATATTCCGATTGTAAATTGCCATTTCAAAAGTATACTTTTCATATTGGGTATGAGTTGCAGACGACATGAAACTCAACATGAAATATAAAAATTCTTCATATTTGGAAGGTGTTGCAAACACTATGGTTCTACATAGTTTCATAATGTATTTAGGAACTCATCAATCACCCAAAACTATTCACCTGGTCAAAACTATTTCCTACCCACAAAAACTCCCCCAAAAAATGCATAACCGTGTATCATCATCACCCCACTACATGCTTCCGACAACATGAATTAGTTGCTGACTGTTCAAAGTGGAAAGGGCAGGTAGTCGGCTTCCAGCGGGTGAAATATTCACTTTAAACTGCTGGCAACATCCCTTCTAAATAAATATGAACGCTTCTCATTCAACGAATTCAACGAATATAAAAATTGATCAATGAGAATAAAGATTGAATGCAATTAGAATAACGATGATATAATATTGTGATGTAACTTCATAAAACGGCGGTGTTTCAACAAATAATTGTCGATTCTCTGAAAAGGATATAAAATTATATCCTTGCCATCAACACACGACCGGGATTCTGTATTCAGAAAGAGTATTCTGTATTCAGAGAATGTAGTTACTATAGGCTACCGGTACTCTGCTTGTACTTAATTGTAAAACACTCAATTAGGATGTAATTATATCAATTTAAATAAAAGTGAAATTGATTAATTTGATTAATTGCAAACTAGACTGATTAATTTAATTGATTTTAAAACACTTATTTGGGATGTAATTATATCAGATCATTGTGCAAATGAATGAAGAATGAATAGCAGTGTAAGCACTAACAGGTGAACGAACCACTGAGAAATTACTTTTCAAATTTGATAGCGGAAATGTATTGACTGAGCAATAGCAACTCAGTAGCAACTCAGAGTGACTCTTAAGTATGCAACAATATTCAATGTGCACCTGGAAATTTGCAAAACAGGTTAGACAACTGGAAATAAGCAGCTGCAGCCACTACATCCGTGAACAGAGCGTATCTTTGGCATTATGAGTGTCCTGTGGTTTGGGATTACGGTGGGAGTGATAGCTGTGTAAAAGTTTGATAACACAGAAGTATTATCATTCCTACAGAATGGTGTCCGAGTATTCCAACATCTGCTGGCCAGGTCAAACATCACAAAGCTGTTGAAACAAGGTGAACCAACTGAAAATGCCACTGAAATATACAATTCTTGAATATTTCATAAAATATTATTCAAATTATATTTCTGATAGATTATAATTTTCTTGGTTGAGGAGCGTACATTGGAAATTCAATTTTTGTGAAGTATTGAAAGACAATGAAAAATGAATAGATAGAGAAAAATGGAAAAATAGTATTGAGATTAACATAGGGATTACGATGGATGTATTAATTTGTACTTACTTGCTTTAGGATTTGGGTCTTTAAAATTTTTAGTGCATGACAGGTAACATCAGCACAGGTAGGGCTCCTACACCAATAAAAACACTAGCTGATATAGATCAGCTGAAATCAACACATTTTTATTGGTGTAGGAGCCCTACCTGTGCTGACGTCACCAGAATGCACTATGGCTTTGTTTATTTGTAGCACTGTAAGCTGGAGAATTAAAAGTGATTGGGCAACATGAAATGAACAAGGTGAAGCACTAAAAATGCGGGACAGATCAATACCTAATATTACTCAACAATAGAAGTGATAGTAGCTATTGCCTGAAGTAATAGTAGGTATTGGATAGACTCCTATTTTTCAGGTGGAGAAATGATCCGACTGGTTCTATCAGAATTAGATGAACACTTTTATGAATACTTTGATAGAGTTGAAAGACTTTTTAATCTCAACTTATTTATTACGTGGTAATAAAATAAATAAGTTGAGATTAAAAGTCTTTCACTCTATCAAAGTATTCATAAAGTGTTCATCTAATTCTGATAGAACCAGTCGGATCATTTCTCCACCTGAAAAATAGGAGTCTATCCAATACCTACTATTACTTCAGGCAATAGCTACTATCACTTCTATTGTTGAGTAATATTAGGTATTGATCTGTCCCGCATTTTTAGTGCTTCACCTTGTTCATTTCATGTCGACCAAACATTAACTGAGAAGGAGAATAATTGAGACCCGCATCACGACTATTCCGATAGTTAAGCAAACTCAGCACACTTTCTTATCATAGTCTTTGTTATGTATTGCGGTTGCTAGGTGGACTGTTTTTTGCTTGAAGGACGTAACGACGTAACTTAACCGATTTGAGAATCCAGAGTAACAAAATTCAACCGTGGACTTTTAAACGAACTAATACCATAGAGAAAAGATAGCATAAGAAGATATCCCATGGTACAGAATGTTTATATGTCGTAACTTTTTGTGTTTTATCTCAAGCCGATTGTCCACGTAGTTCTTTCTCATAAAGCTATGTGACGCTGGTAGTCTCTCATATTGTGCCGTTCATACAATCTCACCCGGCCAAAACAGTAAAAATCTACAATAATCGACAGTTATCGGCTTGAGATAACAGTAAAAGTTGCGACATAAACGCTCTATTCCATGGGATATCTACTTACGCTATGGTTTCTCTATGCTAATACTTTCCTCCTGTTAATACTCGTATCTGTCCAGTAATGTAACTGTTATTTGTAAATGTTACAGTTATTTGTATTGAGCAGTTGAGTGGACTCTCGGACTCTTGTGCCCACAAACAACACATAATTTGCTAAAATACTATTATGTTACCTTTACGTCCAGCAGTAGCCTATATTCTGACAAAAGCACCTGTTGTGAAGTTATGAAAATAAAAATCTGGTGTGGTACACTTACACAACTTTCCTTGCTCATTGAACTGCAAGCCTCATTCTCAAACGAGAATAATTTATGGGAATAACATAATGACGATTGGCGGCAACATATTTGCAACTACGATCAGACTACTGTATATGTGTATATTATAATTGTTTTCAGAGTACTTTTTCCTTTGTGTAAATTGTGAAATTCGATGATTTTTTAAAAGTCGTAAAAACAGCTGTTCTACAGATGAAATATCTTGACTATGACTGTGTTCTTTTTATAAAAAGCTCTACCTACCTCATGCACGAGAAGGAGGTTACAAAGTCCATTTCTCAAGGATGGGGTGGATCCCCCATTAGTTTCCCAGGAAAAAGACTCATGCCAGTTGATAGAGCTGATAAATAACTATACAGGGTATGAATTTGAAAAAATCGTTAGAGCCGTTTTTGAGAAAATCGCGAAAACATGGTTTTTTAGTAACTATTATTTTTCTCAATATTTTTCAATATTACGGAGCTCCTGCAATTTTTCCAGAAATGAGACTCATGCCAGTTGATAGGGCTTATGAATAGCTATCCATGGTATAAATTTGAAGAAAATCGTTAGAGCCGTTTTCGAGAAAACCGTGAAAAACATGGTTTTTCAGTCATTATCCGCCATTTTTCTCATGAATATTACGGAGCTCCTGAGATTTTCCCAGAAATGGGACTCATGCCAGTTGATATGGCTTATGACTAGCTATCCATAGTATAAATTTGAAGAAAATCGTTGGAGCCGTTTTCGAGAAAACCGTGAAAAACATGGTTTTTTAGCTCTTTCCTGTATAGGGCTACTCGTAATATAAATATAAAGAAAATAAAAATCTCAGTACCCTTTTTTAAAAATATTTTATCACAACATGTTTCGGTCATTTTAAAATGACCGTTTATGGTTTTTTAGTCATTATCCGCCATTTTTCTCATGAATATTACGGAGCTCCTGAAATTTTCCCAGAAATGAGACTCATGCCAGTTGATAGGGCTTATGAATAGCATCCATGGTATGAATTTGAAGAAAATCGTTAGAGCCGTTTTTGAGAAAAACGTGAAAAACATGGTTTTTTAGTAATTATCCGCCATTTTTTCCTCAAACATAATTGAATTTCTTATTGTCGGATCCTCATGGTATAAGGACCTTAAGTTTAAAATTTCATGTCAATCGGTTAATTAGGAATGGAGTTATGGAGAATGGAACATACACACACACACACACACATATATATATATATATATATATATATATATATATATATATATATATATTTTTTTTACGTATACAGACCAACACACAAAAATCATGTTTTTGGACTCAGGGGACCTTGAAACGTATAGAAAACTTGAAGGGGACCTACTATGAAGGGGAAAACTATTAGGGTACCTTAATTATTTTTTCCTCCACCTACTGGCTAAAGTACTTACTTTACTCCCTGAAACATAATACTAAAGTGTCACTTTTTCGCCCTCGGTAGTAAAAAACAGAAAAACTCCCTAGGGAGTAAAAGTGTCTCCATTTAAATAACATGGGAAGCATCTCTATTTTAAAAACTTACATTATAATAGGTTAGAAGGTCTAAGCTCAGATGAGAAAGCATAAAGAGGTGTCTGTCATTGAGTCAACTGAATTCAATACCACAACCAGAAATTTGATCAACTCATGAAATATATGTTTGTATGATATTATATTCTTAATATAAGTAGACGATAAAAATTTATACAATTTTAAAAATATCTTATTCTATTCAAAATACCAGCCAACAAATATTTTTGATCTGCAATTCAAATTTGAACCGCGTAATCTGGAGTCAGCCATTTTTGGTAAACACCCAGCTGATTGTTACAACTTTAGCCGATAGGTAGCGCAATCGGCAGTGCCAATCAGACGGCCGGTTTTAAAGTTTTAGATTTTAGGTTATGTTGTTAGGAAACATTGTCACCAATACGTAAGTTATTAAAATAATTTTATTTGCAGTTTCTATAAAAAAATGTAGATGGAGGAAAAATGTTGTGTACATCACGAGTGAAAAATACTTTTTCTCCCTCAGGAAAATTGTTGCCCTCGGCTTCGCCTCGGGCTTCAAACTTTTCCCTCAGGGAGAAAAAGTCGTACTTTTCACTCTAGATATACAAATAACTATTGGAAAGCAATACTTTCCTTACCTATGGTAGTAGGGCAAGGAAAGTAAAAATAAAGATGGTTAATATTGAAGTTTATATTTGAATAAACCAGAACATTGAATATGAAGAACCGAATTGAATTGGAGATGAAAAAGTTACTTTTCTAATGCGTTACTATGATTCAAATATTCTATTGTTTTCCAAAGTATTGGAATCCTATACTATTAAACGAGCAATTTCTGTTTATATGTTTAGATGTTTATATATTTGTTTTTCTCCGGATCTCGAAAATGGCTCTAACGATTTTCACGAAATTTGGAACTAAGTAGGTTTATGATATGAAAATTCGATTGCACCAGGTCTCAACCCTGGGATAACTCGCTGAAGGACATTAAAGGGATAAATACGTCCTTGGAAAAACAGCTGGAATTTTTGTCGTCTGTGGATGATGGAAGTGAGCAATACCTACTATTACTTATAGTGAGGTCCACGTTATAATGACAGTATTCGATTAACTTTGATGTTTCTATCCTTGTCTATCATTCGACAAAGCAGTTAGTATTAGTTAGAATTAGCAGTTAGCAGTTATTAGCAGTTAGTTAGAATTATTTACTCGAAAACAACAGAAGGGCATGATACCGGTACAGTTTGAAGAAAACAATAATAATATAATAATAATCGGCGATAAGATTACAGTAGCCTAGTTACACTTCCATCCCGTTGTCTCTCTATACCTACATTCATATCAGTAACTCAATATTCCAAATCAATAGTTCAGTAGATATTCTTTTACTCCACTATAAATTTTAATTCTGTAATAAATTTAATTGATAGATAGTTAGTTATTACTATAAACTTCATATATTAAATTTTCAAATGAAAACGGTACTATTATAATTACAGTACTCGTATCATTTAGACCTCAGTAAGTGGTGTAAACCTTGCTATTCAATTCATAGTAGAATAAGTACTTCTACTATCTTGCTAGTTCTTTCATATCAATACCTATATTTATACTTTTTTAAATTCTAGATTTTTATATAAGTACAAGTACTTTTTTAAATAAGTACAAGTACTTTTTTAAATAAGTACAAGTACTTAGGTATTATAGTTGATAGTGGTTTGAGTTGGGGTCCGCATATCCAGTTTTGTGAAGCAGAGACTTAGAAGGTTATTGTATGCATTCTCCCAGCTAGGCCATGTTTTGAGTGAGGCGCACTGTAAGACTGTATACTTCGCTTACGTCCAGTCAATCATCCAGTATGCGTTCTTGTCTGGGGGGGTCTGCACGCTACTCTCTTGGAGCCGCTTGCGGTGTCGCAAAGACAAATAATTAAAGCAGTTTTGAAAAAGGAACAGCACTACCCAACAATTGGATTATTTACTGAATTTCCTGTTTTAAATATAAAGGTTCGAACCCACTAGAACGTATCATACCATGACCGTGCCCGTACCGACACATGCAAAAAAATATTCTTTGCATCATTTGATATGTAATACACCCATTAGACCGTTCCGTCGCCGGCCAAGCACGGAGCGTGCCATGCACGTCCAGGTCAACATTTGTCGGCCAGTATATTTTGTCTGAGACGGAACGCTCCTTGCATGGCACGTGACGCCTGCAAACCCCGTTGTAACCGCGCATGCACCGCGTTGGTAACCAGTTCACCGCTACATTCTCTTGCTAACTGACGCGTTCCCCCAACAACTTCTGACCGGGCATCATACGCGTACCATACGCGTAATGTACTGGCATAGAACGCTGTTGATCCGTTGTAGTGGGCATAGTTGTTATTTTACGTGCCTGGCATGGTCTGACACGGTCCGTGTCTGGTACGTTCTAGTGGGTTCGAACCTTTAGACAACTTTACATAAAATCTCTACTGCTCTTTCTAAAAAAAAATAGATATAACATTCTACCCGAAATTCCTCACACCTACCCCACACGATTTAGAGTCAACCATGGACTTGCGACGCCGCGGGTGGCTCATGGACTGGAGTTGAGAACCCCTTTCTATCTTTCTCAACTTCTGTACAGGAATCTACCGGCTGAGATAAGAATCAGTATGGAGGTATGCAGTGTGCCGGCATTTCAAGCGTATGGTGGAGGGGTGGCTATACCGCCTTGGCACAGAAATGTCTGAAAGCCTGCTTCGGTCAATGTACTGGCATTAATCTATCATCCTCTACGATGCTTGGAATACACCCAGATATTTCCATTTCTCTTATTCATATCCCTTCATATATATTTTTTTTCAATTCCAAAATCTTACCTGAGGTTCCGCTTGTCCCTGCTCTATCATGTTCTATCATTTTTTTAATTTTTTTTCCTTATCTATTTTTATTTATTTATTTTTTTTACTAGCATTCCTTTTGAATGTTTCCATTAACTTTTCAAATTACTTCTATTTATATTTTAAGTAAATATAATTTCTTTGTAGTTAGTTATCTAACTCATTATTTATTAACCGAATATTAATATTTATTTTTTCTCCTCACAATTTAATTTATTACTTTATTTAACTTAGCAGCCTGATATATTTCAGGCTACCCAGAACTCACCCCTACACACAGACGAATAGTCTTGTAGGGGTATTCCTGTATCTATGTAAAGTGTGTTTAATTTCCTGTAATGTATATTTTTGAGGAATAAAGCTAATTTGATTTGATTTGAGTACTATCCTTTTCTAGCTCCGCAACGATGCCAAATCTGTTTTTGGCAATGTAGAAATATAATTTATTGAATAATGCAGAGAATAGGCAACGCTATTCTTCTATCTTTATCCACTGCCATTATAAAGTGGACCTTACTGTAGTAATATTGGTGTGACTGTGTCAAAATCATGACTCAGCTGTTGAACTTCTGTAATCATTCAATCAGGTACTTAGTGCCGGTTGCAAAAAAGCCAGGTTAGGCCTATTTTCAATCCTGATTAATTCCAGTAGATCTATGTTTTTGAAATGGTATTCTCTGATTTGGTTCACGTGAAATTAATCAGGATTAAAATTTAACCGGCTTTTTTGCAACCGGGCCTTTGTGAGGGAAATTTTTGCATTCCTCTGGGAATTATTCTCAATTTACTGTGATTAGATAGCACATTTCTGTATGAACTATGAATGTTATTATAATTTCATCTTTCGTAATAAATTTTTTATGCTTTTGTACTCCAGAGCGAAGCTCGATCCCCGATATTAGATATTTACTTAGTAAAAATACTTGAGGACTGAAAATTTCGTGAATTGAAGAGCTACAAGACTTAACCTATTTCGGACTATGTGTTATCTAAATTTGGGAGAGGAATAGCACAAGGTTACCTTATTTTTCTACCTATCATTTTGATAATGTACTTATTGTATAAAGGATGAATGAATAAAGATGCAGGATAGTAGCAGAGGAATAACATCTATATAGACGCAATGTTAGACAAATAAGAGTAGCAGATAAATTTAACAGTTTAGCGACACAATTGATAGTAACAAATACAAGTTGAAGAATAGAGGTAGCAGATAGTAGGAAAGTCAATGGTTGAATTTTGCTTCTTAGGATAGTACATGCTTAATGAGTTCTTATTAAAGTCCACCGTATGTAAGTCCAAGTAGCCGGATAAGCAAGAAAAAACAAAATGGCATTTGAAATAATTCGAAAGAATCCTTTTTCCGCTAAATATCGGTACAGTACCATTGCTCTTATCCTGATTGCATTGAGTGGATGGAGTTTGCCGTAAACTGGTGCCATGTAAACAGATTAGAGATATCCTTTTTTAATTATACAAGCAGGTAACCCGTGCTCCGCAAGGGTCTATTTTAAAACTTGTAAAACTGAAAACTTGATCGAGTGTGATCTTGAAAAGTTTGAAAGAGGCCTAGAACCATCCTCGTTTAATTAAGAATCTATATACAAAATTTCAGTCTAGTAGTTTAGGCGTGATGATGCGTCAAACATAATTTCCCTATCCCGTACGTGTATGAGCCAGAGCCAGTTCTTCCCTTTATTATAGTAAAGATAAGTTCCTCAACATGGTAATAACATAATAAAGTGACAGAATTCATATCATGTTGATCTGAAACCTTCCTAAACTTGATGCCAACCTGACAAAATTGGACTGGTTGTTAATTTAGTTGCCAATTTTAACCATCTCTTTTGAAGAGGTCTAGATTATAGTTCTATATGGTATGTATTTATGTCCCATGAATGAAATGTGAACATCAATTCTGGAAAATCTAGAAAGAAAATTGAAATTTGTGCTTCAAGGTGCACGAGATTGATATTTTTAGAATCTATGTGCAAAATTTGGAGATCTAAATCATCGCCGTTTTTCCGGTATGCAATCTACAAGTTGACATGTTCTGATGCGAACAAACACAACCCTTCTCTCTCTTATTATATAGAAGATTAAAAGGCATTGCTTATTAATCAGAGGATCTTTGACACAGTATTGATGGTTGAATGAGTTGTTAATGAGATAGTAACAAAATAATCTACTTCCGATGTTGCTTTCTATGTCGAAATACTCTCTACATTCTATTATAAATTACGCAGTGAATTTCATTCCATTTTGCAATGTCAAAACTGTGAATACGAGAAAATTATTACTAGTAATAAAAAAATAGCTATGAAATGCACTTAGTTACAGTACCTACACTAAAGTAATAGAAAATACTCCCGTTTTACCAAGAATCAACAGAGTAAATTTTTGGGTTATTCAAACCTTGAAAGGATTTCAAACCTTCAACTGTCAACATCTTTTTGTTTTATTTTCAGAGAATTTCGACTTTGTATGGACAATACTTCAAAAGCTGTGCACATGTGCGTATATTATACATAAATATATGCTCAACCCTAGAACATATATTAATAGTTCAACAGGTATACAGGTTTCCTATTCAAAGAAATTTCTGACAAGCATTGACTATCCAAACAATTCAATCTTCAAGACGCCTCTGTCTATAACAAATTATACAAATAGAGAAACGGTGAATTTTATACAAAAGCTTGAATGATGGAAAGGCCCAGAATGTAGATGAATTGGTATTGAAGCGTCACAATTATTGTCTTCAAGTTCCTTCACGTCCTATTGTTCAACGAAGCATGGGTGACACTTCTGGAAATTCTAGTATATTTTCGTCCATTTTCTATACCAAGAATCTTTGTCGGTATACATTTTTGAAGGTTTTTGAAACGTTCTGAATGTTTAGCAAAGACAGAGACAATCTAGAAAAAGAGACAGAGACAATGTAGACAAACAGAGACAATGTAGACTAAGCAGGGAGAGAGAGAGAACAATGTAGAGGAGTGAGTGAGTGACAATCTAGCGTATCCTTTCTTTGTGGTTTGACACGTGTTTCCACGACATGCTTTTCAACAGAACTTATGAATGTTACAATCTATACTCTCTGCAAAAGAACTGTGTTTTAAAGCACCGTAATGAAATGAGTTAACTTGAATAATCTCAATGTAGTTACTTCAATAGAATTTCAAGTATGGCAGATGCATTTTGTCTATTTATTCTGGGTTATAATTGCGAGAAAAAACATTTGAAACTTATTTGATAAAGGTAATTAATACCAACTGTTGAAATCTATAACCATACTAAAGGGAATTATTGAAATAAATAAAGTTGATTAAAATAAGCTTCTTCTTTAATGAGTTGTAGTGGAAGAATTCAAAGTAGTGAAATTATAGATTGGAACTGTAGGCTTCACTGGAAGACTTTAGCAATAAAAATTCATATTTTAGGATAAGAAATAAGAGAACAAAATTAATGGTTAGTCCTAGTGACTATTTTTAATAGAAATGATAAAAAATATATAATGAGCAAATATGGGCGACAATTTAGAGTAATTTACACAATACTCCATCATATGAGTAAATGAGCGAACATAGTGAGGTCTATGTTTCAACTCGATTTGCTTTTGTCTGTCTGTCTGTAACGCGATTACGGCCAAACGCGTTGATAGAATTCGATGAGATTTTGCAGGAATATTCCTTTTTCAACTGCGCGTCGATGTATACACAAGGTTTTTGAAATTTTGCATTTTTAAGATAATATGAAAAGAAAAGGAATTTTCTCCACACTCGATATCACTATATATATAATCAATCTACTGTGAAAATAGGATCAATCAGACTATAGAATTATTCACAATCAATCGGATGACAAGTGGAATATTGATTGCATGCATTACACAGATGTCTGGCCGTGTCTATTTCTATAAGGTAGGGTTTCAATATTCTTGATTGAAAAAAATAACTTTAAAATAGTTGAGAAATATTTTCATCAGATGGAAAGATTATCACAAAACTGGATAAAACATCATATAGGATACAAATTCAAACGTGAACTGAGTTTATTAACATAAGTGAGTTTTTGATCTTGGAGAAAACAAATAACAGTTTTTAAGAGTAAATTATGATTCAACTGTGAATAATTGTGGTTCAACTGAATCAGCAGGTGATATAAGATACTTGTGGATGAGAAAACTGCGTGAGGTCTACTATTCACAGAACTACTAGTAAATCATGTAGCCTACATTAAAATAAATTGCCATATAAAGGAAAGAACTGGTTTGACTGGCTTGATTACTGGACTGATTAACTTGACATTTTACATACAGATTCTCAATTTACCGAGGACGGTTTTTCAATTCTCCAAGATTTCATTACGTTAAGTTTTCAGTTTGTCAAGTTTTCAATTCGTCATGCTTTCAGTTTGCTATACTTTGCTAACTCTGCTTGAGAGTGGTCATGGATAAAATAATGTATTCAACGGTTTTATTTCCTATCTAGTCATTCTTCATCTATCTATTTTAAATTCCTCAAGATTTCAGTAGTTTTTAGTTTGTCAAGTTTTTAATTGTACCCTTGCGGAGCACGGGTTACCTGCTAGTACCTACACAATAATTACAATAGAGCAATTGTGTTATTAATCAGCATTGTTTTGTATGAATAACAATGGAAATTGTCACATCATGGACTTTCTGGAGAGGTTATTATAGCTTAGTTCTTTCCATCGGGAATCTGTCTGATCTATTACTAGCAGTTCTGTGAACAGTAGACCTCACGCAGTATTCTCATCCACAAGTACCTGATTGAAACTATAGACCTTATGGAAATGCAGCAATATACTGGCTTCTCCACACATCTGTGTAATCACTTGTCAGCTGATTTATGATGAATAATTCTATAGTCTGATTTTTACTCTAATATTGGCGTATGAAGGAGGCTCCTTTTTCCTTTTATATTATCCTTGAAATGCAAAATTTCCAAAAACCTTGTATATACGTTGACGCGCAATTAAAAAAGGAACATACCAGTCAAATTTCATGGAAATCTATTACCGCGTTTCGCCGTGAATGCGCAACATATAAAAATATAAACATTTGAACTTTTTAATATTTAAACATTAAGAGAAATACCAAACCGTCGACCTTAAATCTGTGACCTCACTTCGCTCGGTCAATAATGTGTTAGCTACGGTCGCTTGGTATTCCCGTTAGAAGGGTGACAGCATGTGATCAGTTCTACTATTATGTACCTGATGAGCTTCAAAATAAAAGTTTCAAACCCCCTTTCCGGTGGTTCGAGCCAGAATACAATTCACGTTATAAAAACAGTGGAAATGATGGGAGAGCATTGCAGCAAATTGAGGGCATTGAACCACTACCTCCGTAAACAAAGCCATAGTGCATTCTGGTGACGTCAGCACAGGTAGGGCTCCAACACCAATGAGAACACTAGCTGATATAAATCAACTGAAATCAACAAATTGTTATTGGTGTAGGAGCCCTACCTGTGCTGACGTCACCAGAATGCACTATGACTTTGTTTACGGAGGAAGTGATTGAGCCCAATTATCCACATTATAAATTCTGTGAAAATGATGGGAGGGCATTGTTGCCAATTTTCCTTTTCCACCGACCGACTTCTATAGTGGATAGATTTGACCAAAGTTATCCCAGCAAATCTGATCTGTTGAATATTCTTTAGTTTTGAAATCATTATTTTGTTGATTAACAACGATTATTTACAGATTGGTTGTTGATCCTTGTTTTAAAGAATCTCAAGCATATTAACCTGTCGAAAAAATATTTTCTATGATTTATTAATTAATTTTTTGAATTTAGATTAAAGATTTCGGTAATTCATTATATTTCCACTTCTACACAGTATACAAATTATTTGACAACGGTGCGGAATTGGAAAAGAATAGAGCTATTTGCTTTGTCTAATAACAGACATGGATAGTGAATCAATGTTAATTAGAAGCTGACTATATAACCTGAATATAACTATAGGACTATATAGCTATATGTTTATAGAATGCATGAAGTAATGTCAGCACAAGCAGGTAATGTTTTCTGTTTCTCAATTATTATTCTTTTATATAACTATTTTTTTTATAAATAAATAAATAATAAATAGATCTATTCATCCCCAATCATACCCCTTTATCTTCTCCGTTCATTAACTACGCTCATCTCTAGAGCTTGTATTTTGACATCGCCCTCAAAAAAAAACGAATGTGATATTGAAGTAGGCTTTAGATGCGTTACTGCAGTATTTACAATTGAATATTTCTAGAAAAGCTATTGAACTGGCATGAATAATAAACGATACCTAGGACTACCATCATTTATAGTTCATAACAAAGAATGATATTATTATTACCCATATTGTAAGGAACACCCTAAAAGATAACTTATTAATTGAACTAGCGTTAGCGAGTTCTCACCTTTGACTTACTGAAGCCCAAAGTCGTTGACCGTCTTTTCATAATTATGTTCTACAATAAATTTAGAGGATAGATCAATCAGATTCAAATTTTGAACACGTATTCTTTAAACCTTTTTACAGGTCAAGTTCGTTGGACAACAAAATTGATTCACTCCTTTGTCCTTTTTCAGGATTTAAAGATAGGCTAACATTGAAAGTGCATGAGAAAAAAATGTTCTGATTGATCATTTAGTCAGCTATAATTAATTGCATGCTATTTCTGTAATATTTCCATTCATTAAACAAAGCTAATGCTATTTGGGAGATATCACACAGACTGTCAGACTTCATGCGTCGACACATGATTTCAGCTGAATGATATAAAACATATTTAATTTATAAGTTCTATAGTAACTTAACTCGCTTTCGTTAACGTCTTTCTGCCTTTTTGTAACATAGCCTACACGTAATTAATAATTACAACTGGTGATAGCAGTTGCTATGACGTTGAAAAATTTGCTATGACAAATTTTTTGTTCAGTTTTTAATTTGTGAGTAGAAGCTATTAATGTTCACCAACACTTTATTATTCAATGTAGGTACTTATTTATTTAATTTTTTTGTATATTTAGATGTTGAAACAGTGAAACAGAGTTTGAAATATTGATGTGCGGGTTTCGCCATATTCTTTAGAAATCCTTTATTTAAAAAAAATTAAGTTGAATCCATTATGAAGATAGCCTAGCGGACAAAAGTTTTGAAGCGACAGAAAGTAGTTTTTTTTTTTAATTGGAATAGGATCCTCATAAAACCTACTGTCATATAATAGCCTACTTGTTAAAGAGATATTTAGTTGTTTCCATAATAATTCTAATTACCTCAGTATATTTACAAGTTGCGGATTTCAGAAATCAATACAACAGTTTATGAGCAAGTTTTTCAACCCAGGGGGTCTCTAGTTATAAGCCATATTGTACGAATGCTAGCAACACTAATAGATGACATCAATTATTAGTTATACAAATATGCGTGTACAGTGCCTAGACTACTGTGCAGTATTTAATTATTCAACTACAAACCAATATTCAAATTTGATTACAACAAATACGCTGATTGTACTAAATTGTAAAATTACACAATAACGACATAACCTTGAAATTACAATGAGAGCTTTCTCTTATTAGACAAGAGTAATATTATATAAAATTATAAAAATACTTACAAATAAGGATTGAGTTTCAGCAATTTAGAGGTACAAGCTGGACACGCACTAATTGAAAATTAAACTTAAAAAATGAAAAGTAAAATTTTCAAATGGGCTTCTGACACTTCGTTAACACTGGCAGACTGACACTGACACTAATTTTATTTCTTCCTTTCTTTCTTCGATGCCTTGCAGCTGCATTTTTTTCTAATAAGGATTGCCAACCTTCTACAAAGAAACTGCTTTAAAGCGCACTGTGTCTGTGAGCGTACCCAAGTTCTAAAATTGCTTGAATACAGAGTTGACATTTTATAGTTCTTCGGAAAGTGAACAATAATAACCACCATTGACCGAACGTAGTGAGTGTTTAAACTTGGATTTTCTTTTGTCTGTATGAATTCATGTATGTAACATGATTACGGCCAAACGCGTTGATAGATTTCGATGAGATTTGGCATGGATATTCCTTTCTCAACTGTGCGTGGATGTATACACAAGTTTTTTTGAAATTTTGCATTTTAAGGATAATATGAAAAGAAAAGGAATTCCTCCATACTCCAATATCACTATAAATATCATCTACTCTGAAGATAGAATTTATCAGAATATAGAATTATTCATAATGAATCAGCTGACAAGTGGATTATTCATTGCATGCATTACACAGATGTCTGGAGAAGCTTTGTCTATTTCTATATGTTTTCAATATTTTGTTTTGCAGTCATGGTATTATTATGTTATATTATGTATTATTAGTGCAAAATCAATAACAAGCTTATTGCCATATATCATCTAGAACTATATGAAGTGTGAAAGGATGGATGCGATGGAATTTTTTGAACCTGAATGTAGAATTCAATAATTTCCTCTTCTATAATCCATCTGTTGTAGTAAATGCTGCATTACTCTTTACATGCTTTCACTGGTAGAATGGAATTCGTAATTTTTTCGTTAAAATCATCAGTTAGTGTTAACTGGAGATTACTAAACGAAATCTCAACGTAAATATGGTGAAAATTACTCTTAAACCCGGTTGCACAAAAAATTAAAATCGTGGTTTATCACCAATTTCATTGAAAAACGGCTTCTCTGATTGGTTCCCGTGAAATTATATACGGTTTAAATTTTTCAGGCTTTTGTGCAATCGCTTGTGCTTTTTTAAGAATTGGGCTCCTCTTATTGGTTCTCGTAAGATTGTTTCAATTGATTGTTTTAAATTGTTTCACTTGTATTATTGTGTTAAGAGGGCAATTATGGGATATTATCCTTGTGCTCTCATATGTATCTCAAATAAATAATAATAAAGATTAAATATGGTTAAAATTTTCTGCAACCGGGCCCAAGTTTACAAACGAGCTGGCAAACTTGGTGAGATAGAAAAAGATTTAGTCATCTATTGATATCTTGTATAATAATTATTATCAATGATAGGCAAGGATGATGCAAGATGCAAACCAATGTCAATCTGATGCTGACTCGATAACGTGAATCTCACTTTTGTCACTTATGTTTCAAGTAAACTCCAAGCTGGTCAACTTCTATGACGTAGAATTTTTTTCTTCAATGCTGCTTTAAGAAAGGAAGCTCTCTGAAACCTTGTACCATGCTTCGACTGTTCGTGCTCACTCATCATTCTAGCCATAAGCCATCTAGTCATCTTCAGTAATCTAACCTGAAAGTTGAAGATAACCTAAAATGAACCAAAATCCAAAGGATTTCTTTACAGTTGATTAAATTATTTTTTAATATTAAAAATAAGTTAATAAATAATAATAATTAGTTCTCAATATAGTTTATTGCAATGGCATCTCTCTTTATCTCCAATATAAAGCAAACACTAGGAAATCTTGAACGAACGTTGAGAATTTTGTTCTATCAACAATTTCCACCAGGTAAATAATTTTGGAAATGATAATCTGTTATTAATAGACTTCTCATTAACATAATTTTGGAATTTTGTATGCTAAACTCTA
This sequence comes from Nilaparvata lugens, assembly GCF_014356525.2. Taxonomy (NCBI): domain Eukaryota; kingdom Metazoa; phylum Arthropoda; class Insecta; order Hemiptera; family Delphacidae; genus Nilaparvata; species Nilaparvata lugens. The sequence goes on along the minus strand of NC_052511.1, from coordinate 37,789,870 downwards.
TAGTTTTTTCAATAATAGTTGAGATGTTAAAATACATAATATGCGATTAACCTAAAAATAAAAATTATTTCCTTATGGCATGTTGCAACTTAATAAAAAATGGTTATGACTGGTTATATTGCATATAACACCTTTATACGATAATAACTGTACACTGTATTTTGAATAATATCAATATATTGCTATTTGTAAGCAAAAACCTCACCTACCCTTTCATCTTTAGAACATTATCAACCCTCGAGCATGGCGCGACAATTTTTTTAAAAACCATAACTCTGTATATTGACAAAGGTCAACAATAACGCGTATAGCAGTTTTGCATCGTTTGCAGTGCCCTATCAGCTTTCTTCAGTGACCAATTACCGTAACTCTTTTAGGGAAAGAATGCATCGTTTCGGCACTCTATAACGTTAGCCCATTAACGTGTGACTCCACTTTCTTTGGGTTTTTAAACAAAATGACCAACAATCGGCAAGTTTTGACTGATTCAGAGATTGCTAGTTTTCTACAAGCGATGGTAGACAAATAGATGTGTATCCTGAACAAAATCGTCCAGTTTTTGACAAAACAAGTTATTATCTCTCCATTCTAATTTCTCCCAGTTCTATTATACTGTCTATCTTTATTTTATCTCATTTTTTCTTTGTTTCTATCTTGATTTTCCTATTACAGTCAACTTCCACGAGCTGAGAATCGCCAACAATGCTGAATGTTTAAACGAGAGACTCGCAGCTCCCAGCCTGGAGCAACTGATGCAGGATGGCATTTTGTGGGGAGTGCCTAAGTCACGTCGCACAATCGAAAAGCGTCTACAACGCAAGTTTGGAATTCCCAAGTGGCACTGGAAGCCTCTGGTACCCCGCACCAATCTTCTAAACTGCAACACCTGCGGTAATACCTACGAAGCTGGGCACCTTTGTAGTAAGTATAAATAGGAACTTGATAGGTTCCGGCATAAAGAAAAGAGATCATAAGAAGATATCCCATGTTATAGGACGTTCAAGTTCCAAATTTGACTGTTAACTGAAGCCGTTAGTCCTGGTTAGCATAAAAAGATATCCTATGGTATAGGGCTTTAAAGTTCCACATTTTACTGTTAACTCAAGCCTATATAGTCCTTGTAGTTATTTTTTCGTGAAGCTATATGACGCTGGTAGTCTCACATACTGTGTCGTTCTTACACTCTCACCCCCAACAAAACAGTAATAATAGACATTAACTTAGTCAATAGTAATCTGCTATCTGCGGAGTATGTTGAAGAACATACAACAGGACACCTGGACTAATCCAGAATACAATTCGTGACGACTCCTCGGACAAAGGACCGTTGGCAGGACCGAAGAAGTAAAGTAAGAAAGTGCTTGAGTTGACAAAAATCGGCTTGAGATGTGGAACGTAAACGCCCTGTATAGCTGCGTACACATATTCGCGCTTCCAACCCACACCGAGCACGCTCCTCCCTCGTACCTCCCTCCGTAACGCACCCATCATGAACGTTACGGAAGATGTTAGATCTTCTCGCGTTCCCCGGTCGAACCACTGTTGCTCCCTGGTCGATCATCAATCGCTCTGCTGGAGTGACGTTCGGTTGCGGAGCAGAGCGAAAGTCTGAACGCACCTTACCATGGGATATCTTCTTATGCTATCTTTTCTCTATGGCTCCCTTGATAGAAATTTTGCTATTGGTCCATACTTTGGATGTAGGATGAGGAGGTGGAGAAGAATAAGAAAAAGTTGAAAGAAGAGAGAAGGAAGAAACAGAATAAAAATGAAAATAAATAAAATATTTAAATAGGGCTCACATTGATGAACCAAATCTACAAGATATAGTAATTATTTCCATAGATTCTTTTTTAGTGGAGAAAACTTCTGTGACAGCGTAGAACATACTCTGAGGAACTAAAGCTAATAGATGTAGTGAATACTATCATACTCTTATGTAGTAAAGAAAATTCGTTGACAGCGTAAATCGTAAATTTCATTGATAAAAGTTCTACCACCAAAGAATTTGATGTGCATTCAGCAATAATGAACAAGGGGGTCTTGAGAGAGGCATTGTAAGTGATGAAAGCTTTAGAAACGGTCTCACATCCACTCAGCCCGGGATTTTCCTATCACTTTCGATTTATCAAAATTCTGATCCCTTGATATACATATATATGTTACACCAAGCTCAACAATTATTTATGTATTATTTTTGTTGTATTGCAATGTTGTTCTCCTACTTTTCTCCACTGCCATTTTAATGTGGGCCTCACTATAAAAAATATATTATTCTATAGTCTAGAATTAGCCTATTAGCCTACTAACAATGTTACAAATATATGAAACCAGAAAACAGTGGCGTAGCAAAGGGGGACTTTCCAGATTACAACCCCCTTCCGAAAAAAGAGGCCTTAAAATCCAAGATAACACCTCCCCTTCCTATCAAATTCCACTAGTAAAAGTCTGTAGGGTGCCCAAAATTTTTGATCAAACCACCTATTTCAAAACCCTGGCTACGCTACTGGATGAAACTAGTATTAAATATTCTTTCAATATTCCCGGTTGCACAGAAGCCGGTTAAATTTTAATCCTGATTAATTTCACGTGAACCACTCAGAGAAGACCATTTTAAAAAGACTTCTCTTAAAAAAGACATTTTCTAAAGGCTTCTCTGATTAGTTCTCGTGGAAATAATTAGGTTTAAAATTTAACCGGCTTTTGTGCAACCGGCACCAACTGTGATAAATATTCTTCCTGTAAGTTCAGGAGCAGGTTTATGGCCTATCAAATTTATGATCCGACTTCAGGACTCTTTCCTACGGTCCTTCAAAAATTACATGTAGTTCTTATGGGAGAAGATTTGTTAGCTGGCCACACACAGAAATAAAAATCAGCTGTTATAATCATTGCGTCATCCAACAGCCGTCGGTAGATCTGTTTTTACTTTCCTTGCCCTACTACCATAGGTAAGGAAAGTATTGCTTTCCAAAAAAAATTAAGGTACCCCAATTTCAAGTTTTCTATACGTTTCAAGGTCCCCTAAGTCCAAAAATATGATTTTTGGGTGTTGGTCTGTGTGTGTGTGTGTGTGTGTATGTGTGTGTGTGTGTATGTGTGTATGTCTGTGAACACGATAACTCCATTCCTAATTAACCGATTGACTTGAAATTTTAAACTTAAGGTCCTTATACCATGAGGACCCGACAATAAGAAATTCAATAAAATTCAATTCAAGATGGCGTAAAAAATGGCGGATAATTACTAAAAAACCATGTTTTTCACGATTTTCTCAAAAACGGCTCTAACGATTTTCTTTAAATTTATACCATGGATAGCTATTTATGAGCCCTATCAATTGACATAAGTCTCATTTCTGGGAAAATTGCAGGAGCTGCGTAATATTCTCGAGAAAAATGGCGGATAATTACTAAAAAAACATATTTTTCACGGTTTTCTCGAAAACGGCTCTAACGATTTCCTTCAAATTTATACCATGGATAGCTATTTATAAGCCCTATCAACTGCCATGAGTCTCATCTCTGGGAAAATTGCAGGAGCTCCGTAATATTTTTGAGAAAAATGGCGGATAATCACTAAAAAACCATGTTTTTCACGGTTTTCTCGAAAACGGCTGTAACGATTTTCTTCAAATTTATTAAATGGATAGCTTTTTATCAGCTCTATCAACTGGCATGATTCTCCTCTCTGGGAAACTAATGGGGGGTCCTCCCCATCCTTGAGAAATGGACTTAGTAACCTCCTTCTCGTGCATGAGGTAGGTAGGTAGAGCAGTTCATAAAAATAACACATAGTCGAGATATTTCATCTGTAGAACAGCTGTTTTGACGACTTTAAAAAAATTACGACTAAAAAAATAATCGTATTTCACAATTTACTCTAAGGAAAAAGTACTCTGAAAACAATAATTATATTATACACATATACAGAAGTTTGATCGTAGTTTCAAATATGAGCAAGGAAAGTTGTGTGAGTGTACCACACCAGATTTTTTCTATTTTCTACTGATTCACAAAATTTTCCCAGCAAGCTGCATTCAACTATTTATCTAAAAAATCTGGTGTGGCGCACTCACACAACTTTCCTTGCCGTTATGAGAATTGATCACCTGACGCTAGTGTAAACGCGCATCTCAAGTCAAAGATTTGAGCCAGCTGGTGACAGGTCAATAACGCTGGATAAACACGAGATTCGCTATCACTTCATAGTGAATGATTTAATAGAATCAACAGTTTGCAATTGAATAAGTACATTTTCTCAAATTTCAAGCTTATTTTCAATTTTAGGTGAAAATATTACTGGACATTAATTGAAGAGATGTCCATGCTCAATCGTTTCCACTAGAAATTTTTTGTTTAAATTATATCTGAGACCTGATAATTGGGAATCTAAAATCAAACTTTGCATAGATGGGGCGGAGCTCCTGAAATTTTTACAGATATGGGACTTGTGGCAGTTCATATAGCTTATCAATGACTATTTTAGGTATAAATTTTATCAAAATCGTTGGAGCCATTTTCGAGAAAATCGCGAAAAACCCTGTTTTTGACAACATTTTCGCCATTTTAGCCACCATCTTGAATCGTATTTGATCGAAATTGTTCGTGTCGGATACTTATAGTGTAAGGACCTTAAGTTCCAAATTTCAAGTCATTCCGTTAATTGGGAGATGAGATATCGTGTACACAGACGCACATACACTCATATACACACACACACACACACACACACACACACACACACACACACACATACAGACCAATAGCCAAAAACCACTTTTTTGGACTCAGGGGACCTTAAAACTTATCGAAATTCAGAAATTGGGGTACCTTATTTTTTTCGGAAAGCAATACTTTCCTTACCTATGGTAATAGGGCAAGGAAAGTAAAAATCTGGTGTGGTGCACTCACACAACTTTCCTTGCCGTTATGAAAATTGATCACCTGACGCTAGTGTACTCGCGCATCTCTACTATTCAAAGATATGAGACAGCTGGTGATCTATATATAAAAAAGCGAAATGGCACTCACTCACTGACTGACTGACTCACTCACTCACTCACTCACTCACTCACTCACTCGCATAACTAAAAATCTACCGGACCAAAAACGTTCAAATTTGGTAGGTATGTTCAGTTGGCCCTTTAGAGGCGCACTAAGAAATCTTTTGGCAATATTTTAACTCTAAGGGTTTTTTTTAAGGGTTTAAAGTTCGTCTTTCAGCATGTATATTCTTCTTCTCCCAATCTCTTAATTATAATTGAAATTTTCATATCATATGTTACTATAGAACTATAATCTAGATAGAGTACCTCTTCGAAACAGTTGTTAACTGGCAACTAAATTAATAATTTTGTCAGGTTGGCATTAAGTTGTTGAGTTGACTTAGTTAGGTTGGCACCAAGTTGAAGATTCAAATGCATTTATCGCGGAAAAATTGATTGGGCACTGCTACTTCAATCCTGGGAATATCATATTACTAGCCGTCAGGCTCGCTTTACTCGCCATATCCGTTTAGCTAGACGTTTAGTCTGGACCCCCGACTGGATTGTCCTAACATATGATAAAAATGCTCAAATGAAAAATGCAGGCGAACGAAGCGAGCCTGCTGATCTCATTCTTGGACGATCCAGTCGGGGGTCCAGGGGGCGGACCCCCCTGGCTAGACGGATATGGCGAGCGAAGCGAGCCTGACGGCTAGTAGGTCAATAACGCTGGAAACACACAAGGTCTGCTATCTCTTCGTAGTTAATGATTCAATAGAACCAACAGTTGACAACAGTTTGCTATTTAATAATCACATTTTCTCGGATTTCAAGCTTATTTTCAATTTTAGGTGGAATGTTGGACATTAATTGCAGAGATTTTCATGCTCAATCTTTTCCACTTGAAATTTTTTGTTTAAATTGCATATGAAGGCTGATAATTGAGAATCTAAAATCAAACTTTGCATAGATGGGGCAAAGCTCCTAAAATTTTTACAGATATAGGACTTGTTGCAGTTGATAGAGCTTATCAATGACTATCCCAGGTATAAATTTGATCAAAATCGTTGGAGCCGTTTTCGATAAAATCGCGAAAAATCCTGTTTTTGACAACATTTTCGCCATTTTAGCCGCCATCTTGGATTGCATTTGATCGAAATTGTTCGTGTCGGATCCTTATAGTGTAAGGACCTTACGTTCCAAATTTCAAGTCATTCCGTCAACTGGGAGATGAGATATCGTGTACACAGACGCACTTACACACACACACACACACACACACACACACACACACACACACACACACACACACCACACACACACACATACAGACCAATACCCAAAAACCACTTTTTCGGACTCAGGGGACTTTGAAACGTATAGTAATATTTAGAAATTGTGATAACTTAATTTTTTTCGGAAAGCAATACTTTCTTTACCTATGTTAATAGGGCAAGTAAAGTAACAAAATAGTACTAGTAATCTTCTATAATCAATCATTCAAAATATTCACACAGTAGATATTATTATTGATGCTCAATCCTTTTCAAACAATAGGTTTCTCTAGTGAACATTATATAGCGAATAAATATAATTGATTATTTTAAACAAGAATGAACAGTTGATATTACATCAGATATACAGGTATCAGCTACCTTCTAGAGAAGCAAGATGGAGAATCGGCAGCGCTGTTCCCCTATCTTTCTCCACTGCCATTTTAATGTGGGCCTCACTATAAAAAAAATATTATTCTAGCACTAACCATTCAGTAATTTTATTACTAAATAACAAATAATTGTATTACTTATAATTAGTAATATCCATCGTAGTATTAGTATTTTTAATCCATATTAGTTGTTTTTTGCTCTTGAAGAGTGCACCCTCTTTGGTTATCCTTTTTTACAGTTATATGATTCAGATTCCTTGAAACATCCTGTGAATTATTTTTAATAATAAATATCTCTATTTTGCAGCTCACTGCTACAACAAGGTGATGGATGAGACGAAGAAAGTTCAAGATGCTGTGCAGGCGGAATTAGGTCTGGAGCCAGTGGAGAAAGAAGTGGTCGTTCTCTATCGGGGTGAACGGGAGCAACAGCCTAACGAATTCTGGGAGGTGAACAAACTTTTCATCTGATTATTATAATAAAGCTATTAAAAGATAGCATCAGAAGATATCCCATGCTATAAGGCGTTTATGCTCCAAATGTCACTGTTATATCAAGCCGATTACTTTTGACTATTTTCGATTATTAGGGCCAAACCACACGAAGCTGTTTTTCAGACGAGTCGGCAGGGCAGGAAGCTCTCCGATTGGCTGATAATCAGCTGATTCCCGAACTCCAACCCAATCAACTCAATGGGCCATATGAATAAAGTTGAGCAATTGCTTATACTTCTAAAATATGGAGCATATGCTTCATTTTCTATGAATAAACGTGAGCAAAACCTTTTGCTCATGCTCATCAAAAAAATAGTTTGAGCATTTGCTCAAAAGTAAAAGCTTATGCTCAAAAGTGTATGAATAAACTAGAGCATTTGCTCAACTTTTGAAGCAAACGCTTAAAAAAAGGTGAGTCTAGTCTGGAGCAGCTTTTCACCTTTTTCTCATAGTAAAATGGCTCAACTAATTCGTGTGAGTAAAAGGAAACTCTGCCAGATACGATCACAACCAATAGTTGAGGACTATAAAACTTTTTAGATTCAACCATGATATAATATCACCATTATTCCTACAAAAGAATAAATACAAAAAATACCTATCCGATATAAAGATAGCCATCACAGAATAGGAAATAGGCATTTAAGAAGATGAGAGTGTAGACGATTATAAGAAGGCTATTGAGATTATAAGATTATGCTGAAAATTATTATAGAGATAACATTTTCTACGCAATTATTTCAAAATTCAAAACAACTAACATAAAACTCAATTCATGACTAGAGAACAGAGCAGAAGACGCAAACACAAGCGGTGTCTATACTTGCATATTTAGCGCTTACGTGAGCTATAAAAACAAAGTAAGGCCACTAAGGCGAATCAGCTGATGAAAAATCTTTGAAATACGTGAGCATTTGCTCCAGAGTTCAGGAGCATAAGGTAAAGCTTATTCATGTAAAAATGAGCAAATGCTTATGCTTCTACCATAGATAAAGGATAAGCATAAGGAAAAATATTGCTTGAAAAAAAATTCAACTATATTGCTTGTCTCTGCTTCTACCTAATGCTCATGAGCAAAACCTTATGCTCCATGCTCATGCTCATGAGCATATGCTCTGGTTTTATTCATATGGCCCAATGATACGCGCTCGGGAATTAGCTGATAATCACCCAAACGGAGAGCTTCCTGCCTTGCCGACTCGTCTGAAAACGCCTAGAAACGCTTCGTATGGCTTGGTCCTAACTGTCTTGGCCTAGTGAGAGTTTATGAACTACATAGTATGAGAGGCTACCAGCGTCACACAGCTTCACGAAAAAGAACTGCGTGTGAACAGTGAAGATTTACAAACAGTGAAATTTGGAACTTAAACGCCCGATATCATGGCATATCTTATTATGTTGCCTTTTCTATCAATGATATTATTCAGGTTATTGACTAATTAGTTACTTATAATAAGACCTCATTTAAAAAGGGCTTTTATGGTTACATTTAGGGTAATTGGTAATAATTTCGTCTGAAAACGCCAGAAAAAACGCTTTGTGTGGCTTGGCCCTGTACTGTCTTGGCCTGGTGAGAGGGTATAAACGGCATAGTATGCGAGAGTACCACCGCCACACAGCTTGACGGAAAAACTACGTTGACTATCGGCTTGACCTAACAATGAAATTTGGAACGAAAACGGCCTAAACCATGGGATATTTTTATATTTTACCTTTTCTCTCTATGATATCGTTCAAGTTATTTCCTAATTAGTCACTTCTAATAAGACCTCATCTTAAATTAATACCGTTTTTGGTTATAAATCAATTGGTAATAATTTTGAATAAGGACATTCTCGAAAAGACACAATTTTGTGACATAATATACCATCGGATGGGAACGTAAATTATTGATAATTGTAGATTAAATAATTCAATAGAAGATTTAGTTTCAACCGAAGTCTTCGCTATTCTGGACCAAGGAGAAATTTCTATCTTACATTGAACAAATTGTCCGGGTTGCACAAAAGCCTTTTAAATTTCAATAATGAACAAAACAGAGAAGGGTCTTCAAAAAAAAGGATTCCCTGGTAATCACGGTTAAAATTTAACTGGCTTTTGTGCAAGTGAGCAATAATTTTATTTAAATATGTATCCTTATTGTCATGTTGTATCCTCAATTCATTTTTAATATCATAATATTATAGTTTGTAATCCACATGACCTGCTCATAGAAAATGTTTAACCATCTAAAAATGTGTTTATCGAGGCTAGTTCAAATTCTTCAAGTTTTTCCACAGCTGAATGTTCAAGTAGGGATGTCTCAACCAATCTCTTTTTGTTGTAACTTATACAATATGCATGCAATACCTGCCAATTATCTCGAAACAATTTGAAACATTAATTCCCGGTTTCTAGGACACTTATAAACATGTTATAAGTAAAACCATCCACTGGAACCTTTTTCAACCGATCCTTTCGGCCGTTGGATCGGTCGAATCTGCCGGCCGTCAACTCGGCCGAATACGGTCGTCCATTGGAACCGTTTTCGTCAGTCCAGTTCAGTAATTGGCTGGTTACCAGAAAGTGAAGTGGCAAGCTAGTTAGTAGGGAAAATGATTCTTCTTTGTGTGTATACAGAGTCTGTAAGATTTTATGAATCGAATGGCTTTCGATGAGATTATGCTACTTGAAAGTACCTACTAATTATGTATTATTTATTTATTACATTCCACAATCACAATATCAATATTATAACACAATTTATTTCCACTTTCTAATTCCACATCAGTACAATTTTCTACATTTTTTCATTGAATTTTTTTCTCTTAGTTTTTTGTTGTTAGAAACAAAATAGATTAACTCATAATTTCCCTAACACATTAAAATAACTGTTTAAATCAACATGTATTTATTCATATCATCATACAAAAATCATCATTAAATATTTATTCATTAACTAAATATCAACAAAAGTAGAAGTATTTTATCCTAAAAACTTGAAATGATATTGTTTGATGACTGACTTTGGAGGGCTATTTGAGGATGAACACTATGACACAATTATAGAGTATGATGATGTGTTAAATTTTCAGCCGTCATTAAAATAAAACAATGCTTGTAAAACATCTTTATGACACAAACTCCAAAAACAAAAACAAACAAGACTGTGGAACAAGTTTAGGTTAGGAACACTAGTTGTCTCAGCTCGACTAGTTAGTTCGGCCGGAAAGAGCCGGAAAATCCCATTCAATTCGGATCAAAAAATTGATCGGCCGGAGACGGCCGTGCACGGCCGTATGAACCTGTTGCAATGGACGAGCATCAATTGGACATTTTATTAATTTATCAAAATTTGGGAATGGAATAGATTTGGGCCAAGCCTGTTGTTCCTTCCTAATCATATTTATATGATTTGTGATTCTGTCCACGAATAAATAAATAAAATAAATCTATTGCTTTCTTTGTTGGGGGATTGTTCGGACGAGATCGGTAGTTTTCGGCCGATGCTAGTTCGGACGAAATCGGTTCCAGTGGACAGCCCACCTTAAACCTATAGATTGAACAATATAGATATGATTTAATAAGTGCCCATGAAACCGTACCTTAGATTGTAAATTGAATTGCAACTAATAAGTATTTCCTCACCTTTTCCAGGGAAAACGAATTGTGGAGCTGGACAGAGAGCGGCCATCTTGGTTTTCGAAAAATCTGCTCCAAAAATCCACCCAAGCGCCTGCAACAAGTACTGACATCAAGCCCACTGAACTAGCGTAATTACAACGTTTTTCTATTAGTTTGTAGAATATTATTATTTGTAAAATAAATTAATGTTGAGGAATTGGAAAGTCTTTTTTACTGGCCCTACCGAGGCTACAGTACAACTTCCCTCTATGATACTCGCTTTTATTTCTTGGTCTACTGAAAGTATTGAAACACAATAGAATATAAATCAAGTACCATTTTATTTTATCACAACACAACTAGTTTCAACTCTTCGAGATTCATTTTCAAGTGTAAATAGAGTAAATAAACAAAATTGAATTAATGCTAGTTCATGTTATGATAAAATAAAAGGCCTACTTTATACAGAGTGAGTCATATGTATGGGAACCCTTCAATAAATTGGAGACTGTTGTAGATATAATACTGTAACTTTCAGTATAAGTTATTGGTCGAATGCTCTATCTTTTGACACACAACTGAATTTCAACTCCTCATAAGGGGGTGACTTAGGGGTTGTAACTTGAATATTCTAAGTGTAAACACCCATTGTATTGTACACCATTTTAAAGGCCTTTTCAAAACATAGTCAACTTTCCGTCATCGTTAAATAGTTCAATTGTTATTATTCCGATTCTCAATCACTTTTCCACCCTCTTTTCCCGTCTCTGTCAGGGGCTACCTTTCCATCCTGCCTTGAAAGCCCTCTAGGCACTTATTTTCCCTTCTATATAATTTCCTATATATACTTGGTATTATAATGATGTCACGGAATAAACGTAATATTTTTAAAAATCAGATGGAGAGTAATCTCAACAATTTAAAGGAGGGCTTAATTGACAGTACAGTGATTGAGATTGCCGTCAATCTACATGCGAGTTTAGAAATCATTTCGGAGAAGTTTTCCATAGAGGCGGTTATAGACTTAATACCAGTTGTCACGACATTATTGAGTAAATATGACGCTGCAATAAAAGTCAACAGCGATCTGACAAAAAATTTAACGGATATGGCAGCTGAAATTATGACTCTGGAAAAATCACTTCTAAAAGAGAAAACGAATAGGAAGTGTGATTTCGATGATTCGATTTGTAATGAAGAGAGGGCTGATGCTGAAATCAGAGAGCTCAAGGAAAAGCTTAATTCAGAGAATGCGACTGTCAATGAGTTGAAACTAGAAATTTCATCGAAAGATGCTATCATAAATATTTTAGAGAGAGATGCACGGCAAGCAGCTGACATGATTAAAAATTTGGATTACGAGTTACTGTTATTAAAAAAGACGAAAACTATTCCAACAGAGTTCAAGACCCCCAAGTCAACTTTTAGGTCTGGATCATCAATAAGTTCTGATATCTATGGTGTAGAAACATCAAATCGTTTCTCTTCGCTTCAAGATAACAATGGCGAGTCACTCCAACCTGTTGATGGGCATAGATTCAAAGTGAGAGCTCACGTGCATAGAAGTGACTCTCATTCTAAGAAGCCGAATTCCATGAAATCATCCTCCTTGTCATCAAAGAGAAACCGGATTGTGGTCCTTGCTGATAGCCAGGGGAGAAATATGCAAAACTTTATGAGCAGATTGTACCCTAATTTTGAAATTTTTGTTTATTGTCTGCCAGGAGCTCAATTGAAACAAGTTTTTGCGAATGGATTGCAGTTCGTGAAAGATTTAACTAAATCTGATTATATTATTGTGATGGCGGGTTCGAATGACTTTGTGGTTATGAGCCAGGTCATCTCACCATACAGCAGGCATTGGATCAGATTCTGAGTGCGGGGTTGAACACTAATATCATTATCAGCGCAATACCCTCTAGATATGATAAGCCGCACCATAATGATGAAATTCACTTCACTAATCTGTCGATCTCGAATAGAATATCGTCTTACAATGGAACTTCAACGGTGATATTCAACAATTTCAGTAGCGTTATGCAAAGGCATCACTTCACGAGACATGGCCTGCACTACGGAAGGAAAGGAAAGCGTTCACTTGGAAAATCTTTCTGTAATATTGTGACAAATCATGGACTCTTGAAACATGCTCCTTCCATGCCAATGGAAATTCATAAATGTGTTGACGAGGACGTGATAGTCCGAGACCCTGACTGCGCGACTCCAGCTTCAACCCCATTGGCTGTAGAACATTCCATCATTGATCTTGATGGAACACCTTCCAGTGTTCGACTTGGAGAGTTGAATTTCCACCGAGTGAGCGACGATCTCCACACTCCTACGTCCAGAGTTTACTCAAGAACTGTTAATTCTTCCAATCCTGATACTAGATCAAATAATGAAAATAGTTTTTTAGGTCTCTCTCAGTTCCTATCAATGAACAATTCCATTTAAATGATCTTAATGATCTTGATTCTCCTACTCTCTCCTTATTCTTTTGCAATGTACAGTGTCTAGGTAATAAAGTAAATGAAATAAATGTAATGAATAGTATTAATGATAATAATTATGATATTCTCTGCTTAACTGAGCATTGGTTGAAAGAGAATCATTTGGAACTGGTCAATATAGATGGTTTTGTGATGACCTCTGCCTTTTGCAGAGTTAAATTCAAGAATGGAGGTGTTGTTATTTTCATTTCAGACAAATTTGTTAATGATTTCAAAGTAATTGATGTATCAGCTTATAGTAGAGAGATTCACCATGAATTTGTTGCTATTAGGAGTAAGAAATTAAAAATTATCATCATAACACTCTACAGATCACCTAGGGGTGACTTCAACCTTTTCCTTGATGCATTGGATAGACTTATTATATCTTTAACTAAATACACGCAGGATTATCATTTTATTATAGGAGGTGATTTTAATGTAAACATACTGTCTATTGATCCTAAAAAATCCGAGTTGGTAAATTTTCTCAAATCTCATAATCTGTATCTGACCAACTTTGAGACAACAAGAATGAATTCTTGCTTGGACAATGTTGCAACTGACCTGCGCCCCGGTTTGTTCAAGGTGGCTGTTGAGCCGGTGGTCTTGGGCGATCACGATGCCATATCTTTCAGAGTGAGATCCAATACGAATATAAGTGGGCATACTAATTCAAAAGATGAAAAATCTTATAGTTTCAGACCAATAACTGCTATAGGAACCAATCAATTATTGTCTCAACTATGTACCATCCATTGGCCGAGCATTCTTATACACGAAAGGGCTGAGAATAATTTTCAATTATTTTTTAATGAATTCCATAATCTATTTGAAATTTTCTGCCCTATAAAAACTAAAAAGCCTTCCTCTGATAGAGTTAAAAAGTGGAATCAACTCTCACCTGCTTTGAATGGTTTAAGGAATACAGTACTGATTGCTTATGATAAATACAAAAAAGGTTGCAAGAAACAACCTGAGCACTTCAGACCCATATCTGTTCCACCAATATTCGGTAAAATTTATGAATATATCATTTCCATTCAACTCTATGAATACTTTGAGAGCAACGGCCTGCTTACCACTGCACAGTTCGGTTTCAGAGCGGGTAGATCAACCATAGATGCAGTTGGCTCGATTGTGGACGACATATTAGACTGCTTCAATTCAAAGAACTATGCAGGTTTAGTCCTGTATGACCTGAGTAGAGCGTTCGATGTTGTCCAATATGAAATTTTATTGAAAAAATTGTATTATTTAGGTGTGCAAGGGAAAGCTCTTAAACTGTTGCAATCGTACCTGAGTGATCGTAGGCAGACTGTAAATGTTAATAACGAATTCTCCAAGTGTTGCATTGTACGTCATGGTGTACCACAAGGATCAATACTAGGACCCTTGCTATTTCTGATAATGATGAATGATATTGATTATTGTACCAAATCTAAAGTAGTTTGTTATGCTGACGACACATCTATGTTTTCTGTAAATACTGATATCCTGGCTCTAAAAGAAAAAATGTCCAACTGTCAGGATGAAATGAGCATATGGTTCAGGGCAAATAATCTACTTCTTAATAGCAATAAAACGCAACAAATAATTCTAGGGTTGAGGCAAATTGATAAAGATAATTTAAAATGTGTGAAGATTTTGGGGATATATCTAGATCAAGGATTGACATGGGGCGCACATATTGATCACGTTTGTTCCAAGCTGAGCCGAGTGTTATATCTTTTACGCAGATTGAAAGAATATGTACCTCAGCATTACCTCAAAATGACCTATTTTGCCTTCTTTCAAGGTACATTTGCATATGGTTTATCATTGTGGGGTTGTGCTACTGATGTACAAAAAATCTTGCTCCTTCAGAAGAAGGCTTTGAGAATGGTTGGTAATGCAGACTACTTAGAACCTTGTAGGCCAATTTTTGTTGAACAGAAAATAATGACAATTTATAGCTTATTTGTATTTTTACTAGCTATGGAAGTGAAAATGAATTTTGACTCTTTCCTACGTAGGGAGAATTTTCACCAGCATAATACAAGGTACAGACAGTGTATTGAAGTACCATATGCCAGGCTGAGGAGAACTCAGATCAGTTCAAGAGTAATTTCTATAAAAATATTCAATAAGCTTCCGTTTTCTGTAAGAGAAATATCTGTTGCTCAGTTTAAACGTCAAATGAGAACACTTTTGACAGAAAATCCGCTTTACTCATTGACTGAATTCCTCAACATGAGCAATGCAACTATTAGTAGCTACTTCTGATCAAATTTGAATTTAGAGTAAATCTTAAATAAGTGTGAACTATTATAAACTTTAATGACTTGTATATTTTGATTGCCTATTATGTGATTATTATTGAATGTCTGTTAGATTTATTATCATTGTAAGATTATCATTGTAATGCTTATAAGATTATGACGTTTCCGATTGTATAGTTTTTATACTTAAAGGAATAAAAATCTATTCTATTCTATTCTATTTTAAAGGACTTTTCAAAACGTGAAATATGACATAAATAAAAATGTTATATGATACTTTTATCCAAAATGGCGGCTGATTGAACTTGATCAAATATTTCTTGTTTAATCAGCTGCCATTTTGGATACGGATATCATAGAACACTTTTATTGATGTTATCTTCCTTGTTTTTAAAAGGCCTTTAAAATGATATACTTCACAATGGGTGTTTATATTTAAAATGTTTGAGTTACAACCCCTAAGTCACCCCCTTATGAGGGGATTAAATTCAGTTGTACGTCAAAAGGTAGATTATTTGACCAATAACTTATCCTGGAAGTTACAGTATTATATCTACAACACTCTCGAATTTATTGAAGGGTTCCTATACATATTACTCACTCTGTATATCCTATTGTGTTTCAACTCCCCTCTACAATAGTCATATAAAACAGATGGATATTAATATGATATTGCAATTGCACAAATGCTATTAGGAAATTTATTGTTGAAGGGAATTTCAAATAAATATGCTGCCAATCATCTTGATTAAGTGAAAATATTGACAACAGGGAAAACAGTTATTTAAACACAGTAGATCTCATCGAATTTCCTTCTACAGTGAGGTCCACGTTATAATGGCAGTGGGGAAAGATAGGAGAACAGTGTTGCTGGTTCTCTGCCTTGCCACTGCATTTTATAGAGGATAAGTGATACCGGTATATCTGATGTAATATTAGCTCTTGATTTTTGATTGAAATGATCAATTATATTTTATTCGCCAAGAAAATATATTTTTCAATCATTAAAAAATAAATTTCATAATTGCATAAAATATTTAGTTAATTATATTTCTAAATTGTTACAAAACCACCTGGGAATTGGAAACTGAGCTAGAAAAGGATAGCGTCATCTGCTTTGACAAATGATAGACAAGGATAGCAACACCAAATGTTAATCAAATTCTGCCATTATAACGTGGACCTCACTGTAGGTATTCATTTGTTGCCAACATTTTGAAGTTGTAGATGCCGTCAGGGTGGTTGATTGCATATTAATTTGAATTTTCGTTTTATAATCATAATTATATTCTACAATATTCAGATGGCTTTATTGTAGCAATATACTGTTCAATTTGTTATTTCAATACATTATTGTCGAATATAATAATAATTTTATTAATGGAGACAGGCTGAAACTCATTTTGCCTCCTTCACACAATACAATATTTTCAACACATTATACAATTTAAAATACATGAAGATAAAAACAATGAAGAAATATACAATTAATATGAAAGAATACAAATAATTGTGGCGAATCATATGATTGCCACATGCAATATTTTTAACTAGCATAGTCTGTTTATCACTCTTGTAACAGTTTTATTTTCATATTTATCCAGAGTTCAATATTTTGTTATTCAAATATTAAAATTATTTCATCATTCATCTAGTTTTATTTAATCAATTTCAACATAGGAAATCATCAAATTAAATTCCTATATAATCATTGAAGTAATCCTAGGCGATGTACCTAGGTAATAAAATTATAGGCAATGTTTACATCATCCCTATGGATAATACTGCTGTATTAATTATATTCCTATATAATCATTGAAGTAATCCTAGGCAATGTACCTAGGTAATAAAATTATAGGCAATGTTTACATCATGCCTATGGATAATACTGCTGTATAATTTTATTACCTACGTACATCGCCTAGGATTACTTCAATGATTATATATGCAATGTAACAATCCTTGGTCCGGTTGCACGTAAGTATATTAAACTTAACTGTGATTAAATGTAATCGCATTTTCGTCCAGTTTGTTAATTGGTTCCTGACGTTATTAACCGCGTTAAAATTCAATTGACGAACGTACATCCTAGAGCTCAATATGGTGATAAAATATTTTTCAAAACTATTGATATCCACTGTAAATGTTCTACAGGAGTAATTTACATGCAGTTTGCACCAAATCTAAGGATAGTAGTCCAGTAGTAACAGGTGTACAGTTTGTTCACAGTATTTATATGTTGCATCTATTTTTTTATCTATTAGGACAAAAAAATGAAAAATTATCAACAATTATTGAGTACACTCAACAACGTTTTTCTCGGCATAGGTATAACAAAACATGGACACATGAGTACAGGTTTCAAAATAGTGAAGATATATCCCTTATTTGATGAATTTAATTAACATTCATTAAAAAAACCAATTCCAAGAATACGTTAGGAAGATATTCACAAAATTATTACCTAATTTGACGACTATAACTATTGAACTATGTGAACAATAATATTACACTACAAGTATACCGTACTCTATAATTGGGAATCTCTATAAACATTTCAAGCAATTTTCCATAAAAATGTACTCTCTCAATTTGCTTCTTAAATTTTATGTTGAATCTCTCATGATTGTTTGAATTCTGAACAACATTGTAGAGAAATCCACCACAAAATTCAAAATTGCAATATTCTGATCTTTTTAATATTCTTTACTTAGTAATTATTATTAATTGAATATTATAGTTCAAGGTGAACAGTAAAATATAGTAATATTCAATCGTATTCGCCTATTTTTCACAATTCTTAATTCATTCGTTCAACTGAATTGTAATTTGATTCCATAATTTATTTTATTTTTCAATTGTTCTAAAACAGATGAGGTTCAATTTCTTGACATATAATTCAGTATAAGCAAAATCTGCATTGACTCATGCTCAATTTTTGAAAACATTTTCAAGTCATGCTTATCTAAAAAATCTTCTAATTATATTATCCATTTACACAATACGGTACTATTTTCGCTATTCACTTTCTCAGTTTGTATTTTTATTGATTTTTTTACTTCATAGTATAATTTGTTCGTTCTAGAAGTTTTTACAAAATGTAAAATAAAAATTTTTCTTAACATGCTAATATTTCTGAGCAATCTTATAACCCTTGTTCAAGAATGATATAGTTACACCAATCATTAATTCTTCATGTTTGACTCAACCCTAATTTTTATCTTTGTAATTTGTATTTGGTCTTTTCTGTCTGATATGAACAAGTTTAAAATTCTCTATAAATTATTCATAAAAAAAATCCAACTTACGTTAAGAAAAGATTGAAAAAATAAAATTATTTATTACATGATCGCTAAGGTTGACTCATGCTGAAATTGTATTTTTTTAAATCGTCCGCTTCATCTTTCACATCAGTTTATTTTTTTCCATAGTTGAGTTTAGTTTAATTTTTGTCACATAAAGCTGTATAATCGAGCAGAGCCCGCACAGCATGTGATACTTCAGAATTTAAAAATCTTACATTCAAAAGAGACAATGTAAAATGAATACAGTACAATTCGTCATATCAGACCATTTTGTTCTACTACAACAAACTATTCATAAATATTAAATGTAGGAAACACAATACAAATTGCCAAATACCCTTCATAATATTACAACATAACTATAGTTTCAACTCTTCGAAAGTCATTTTCAAGTGTAACTTAGTTTATTTAAATTTTTAAATTCACACTTGAAAATGGCTCTTTTGAAAATGTGTAATAAAATGAAGGGTACTTGATCATTTTTAGTTGTTTCAATAATCACTAGCCCTAAAACGAAAAGTGAATATTGAATGTAAGCTAAGTTCTTCACTCATAACATCTTATATCATCTTCTAACTCATGTGAAGGGTGATAAAATAACATCATGCATTATAGGCCTTGATGAGTTGACTAAAGCACTACCTTCGTAAACTATTTACGGAGATAGTGACTAAAGCTGCGTTTACACCAAAGTTATTAACAAAATGTTCATTTTTCCGCCCTTATAGATTCTATAAGACGGAGCTTGACGGACGATTCTATTAAACGAAGCTTGACAAACACATATGCACATCATGTTTATGATAAGTTATGTTCAATCCAATAAAGGACGGAAAAATAAACATTTTGTTAATAACTTTGGTGTAAACGCAGCTTTATGGTAATTTTTTTCTTAATCTTAAATAAGTTATTTGCATTTTATTTAGAACTAACTTCTTCACATAAATGTCAAATATATAATATATCCTTTACTCATGTCATTTCTAATATAATCTGTCATCTAAACTCTGTCATTACCTAAAGTTGGATGAAAAAATAACACAAGAATTTCCTTAGTATTTTATCAATCAATGGTTTCACATCAGTATTGTTTGTTACATAAATAAAATCGTCCAACTCATGCAAAGGGTAGACCTGATTTAATATCATCAGTCATTATGAAATTTGATAGTTTTGATAATCTTTTGGTCCTGCGAAATTATTTCTTTAATATGTGAATATTTCCTATTTTAATGATAATAATGTGAAATATTTCTTCTATGTTTGGTTTTGAGGCATCTAAATTTAAAAATCTACGTTGTGAAAATAATTAAGGACTGAAAATTTTGTGAAGTGAACAACTACAAGACTTAACCTATTTCGGACTATGTGTAACCTTATCTAAATTTGGGAGAGGAATAGCTCAAGGTTACCTTATTTTTTCTCACCCTATCATTTTAATGATGTACTCATTGTATGAATTAATAGAGTATGATCAGAGTTAACTCTCATGTCTCATTTGTCTCTTCCCCTAATTCGTCCGCTATTTCCAATATTCCTTTTTTCTATTTGTTCTAGAACTATTTACAAAAATGTTAAATGAACCTTCGACGGTCGACTGATGGCCATAAGAAGAACAAAGAAACCCGATAGGAAGTAGAGGTGCACAATTTCGAGGATGCTGTATGTACATAGGTGTGATAGAGAGGAAGAATGAGCAGAGAAGGAGAGATCACAAAGAATGAGAAGTATCGTGGGAGAGAGAAAGTGGCCCGATGAGAGAGAGTAGAGAGAGAAAATCAAAGTTGGCTGTGAGCAAGAGATGATTCTTCTCACGGTCTGAGGTCTGTCTCTTTCAAGCTAACACCTAGGTTCATTCTTTTTTTCTGTCTTGTTCGTTTTGTTCTTATTAGAGGCTCTCTTCCTCCCACCTAATCACCACTCTTCTTCATCTCTCTTTTTCTTCTTGATCGGTGCGTCCGCGGTTCATCTAAAATCCACCTTCCACACCAGGCAGGGTGGCAGGGAGGCAGAGGGCAGAGAAGCGGCAACACCAATTCACAGCCATGCCAGGCAAGGCGTAAAGCCCATTTCGGACCGTTATGTAGCATCTTCTGATCCTTTATCAGGGACGGGGGCTCAAACCAATATCAAATGTTCTAAATACACTCATAGAGAAAAGATAGGTACCTAGCTTATTATTCCATTATATTCATCTACATTTTATATGTATCACAATTATTGTGAAAGAAAATTTTTGTTTGGATTTGTATTTTGAAATTGATTACCGTAATCTGATAAATTCAAAATTGTAGTAGATTCATTTTTTGGATACAAAAACTAATATCAAATGCTTTTTGTGTAGTTGAGAAGTTGATATTGTGGTAATTATTCATATTGAATGAAAAAGACTAAGAAATTGTCAAAAAACCACTGATTTATTGATAATTAGAAAGACCGGTTTCGGTTATTACACCATTGTCAATCTCTGATAAACTCAACAGACTCTTTTTTCATTCAATAATATCAAATGTTCTAAGTACAATAATAGAGAAAAAAAATAGGTAGCTTACCATTCCATTATATACATCTACATTTTATATATTATATCACGATTCTGAAGGAGATACATTTTTTTGGACTCAAAATAGTGAGCGAATTGAGTTATCATTTTTACATAATCTCTAGACCGTGTATTCCAAATTAAGGTTTAGAGCAGTTTTGGGCGAATGCCTGTTGTTTTTACCTGGATTGAATTTGTATATGAATAAAAATAAATAAAAAATATGAATAAATACATCAACAATGTATTAAATCCTATTTGATTATTTTTAGTAAAATCTGTTTCATTAATCAACAAATACTGATTTATTTGATCGAATTTCTCAGTTAATTAGGTCTATAATAGATTCGGTGCCAATGGAGTCATATAATCAAAATACTGTAGGTTCTGTACCTGAATTCTGTTTTCTTTTATCAGGTTGTTTATATTTTTATTCTCCTAGGATTTGTATTAAATGATCATGTTATCACAATCTCATCCTCTCAGGATTTGTACATAAATTTCTCTTGTTACAGTCAACTCTCGCTAATTTGAAACTTGATAATTTGAAATTTTTGTCTGGTCCCTTGAAAAACATTCTATAATTTGAAAAAAGTTTTTTTTAATTTAATTTAAAATTTTTTAAAAATCTAAGTGTATCCTATTAAGAAGAGTGGTGATGTTGTGTATTAGGCCTAAATATATAGATATATTATACTCATCTTCCCAGTTTTTGGATTGGTTTTTCATGATATTATACAAGGAAGAGAAATGAATAAATACTTATAAATACAATAAAATTTGTATATATTACGTTATTTTTATTTCACTCTACCAGTTTTATACATTGATAAAAACACTTATGAATGAGAATTTGTGAAAATAAAACTCATTGTATTATTCTTTAGGGCTACTCTTGTTTTAAAATAAAAATAGAAATCTTTTATTTATTTTTCAATAAATAAAATAACATTAAATAAATTCTTAGATTTCTATTTTTATTTATAATAAAACTGATGTTTACCATGAGCATTGAACATTATAATTACTTCTAAATAAACTGATTCTCAAGTATAAGGAGTACAAGCGTACAATACAACTTATGTGTTATTATTCAATAACTCATTTGATTATTTAATAGTACATACTAGACGTGTTTTAAATTATGACGTTTTCAAATTCTATAACTAGTGGCCAGGGATCTCCTGATGTTAAATATTCTGAGGACTGTAATAAGCTGTGAGCTTCAATAATATTATTAATATTCACAAGCACCTACTTGGGATTTCATTAACAGTATAAAAACTGTAAACCTTTGGTGAATTAATAGCTGCATATAAGGTTGGATTAAGAAATTTCAAGAATAATGCCATCTATTTGTTGACTTGCTAAGCATTGACCAGCGAATGCGCAGAATCAAATTGAAAGAAAAATATTTGCAAGTGAAAAATTATATTCATAATAAATACTGTGTGATGTTTGTCTGACCCATTGTTAACTATCTTTCGATAAAGGCGAAGATATCCTTACTTGATTATATTAACTGCAACAAAGTAGCATTCTCCAATTTTTCGACCGCAGATTGACAAATTTTTGAAGTATGCAGGCGACCATGAGACTGAGTAGTGCGCTCAACAGAGAGGGATCAGATTAAAACCAGATTACCGGTATCTATATCATATCTCCGTCTCACTCTACCTTCAAACTGAGACTCATTTGAGCACAATGAACTTTCTCTTTCAGCTAGCTCATGATAGAGGAATTCGGTATTTTGTCTCAAAGAGTTTGCCTGAACTGGCAAGGAAACTTTAACTTGAATTAGAGATAAGAGCATTTATTATTTTCCAGTTTTATTCTTTTAGCTTCAAGCTCTCTGCAATATTTCCTTTCATATCATATTATTTGTGTTATATTTTTTAATAATTAGAGGCCTTTTTTTATGAACACCAGCTATATATTGCACATTCTGAATAATCTTCTGAAAAATATAGGTAACAAAAATAATATGATATGAAACTATAAATTAATAAATTTAATTAATAAACTTAATAAATTTACACCTCTGATTTTATTGAACGAAGTTTCATATCATATTATTTTTGTTACCTATATTTTTTAATAATTAGAAGCCTATTATTTATGAACACCAGCTAGATATTGCACATTCTGAATATGAATAATTATTAACAATAAATTTTCAACTCTCATTTTATTGGAAGGAGGATTAATGTGAATTTGATATTATATATTTGTTCAATTGAAGTGTGTTTCCTTCATTATTTCAAAATTTCGTAAATAACTCAAAATTATATCGTTTCAAGTGGTAATTGAGTGGCATATTTCTTATTAATTCATCAATTTAAGCTATTAAAATTCAAAATTTATAGTTTTCATTTTTATTTTGTACTAAAATTGTATAGAGATTGTACACGTGAAAGACTAACCTTATCTTGCACTAGTGTCACCATCTAAATTTGGAAGGAAAACAGCACAAGGACTACCTTATTATTTAATCCACCAATGTTATTACATCAGTGTCATTATATCGTAAATAAATAAATAAAAATAAAAAATTGAGTTCTAGTATATTACAAGTGAGTTTAAGTAGGCTATAGTTTAGAAGGTATGTTTGTTTAGACTATAATTTTTCTATTGATATAGAGATGGATGAACCTTTAGTTTCAGAGGGATTTCAAATCATTGGAAAGTTAAATTAAGTATGTAAATCACTAGATTAGAAACGTTTATCAGTCTATGATTATAAATTCTAATTTCATATTGACCTCATGCAATGTTATGGAATATCAAGAAGTTTGAAAACACAACAATAAATAGCAATAATAATCAATCAGAGATAAGTCAAGCAATCAGGTTTATCAGAGATTGACAATGGTGTAATAACCGAAACCGGTCTTTCTAAGTCTCAATAAATCTGTGGTTTTTGACAATTTCTTAGTCTTTTTCATTCAACTTTCTATTAACAAAAAATTGTATTAAGGATTGAACCTATGTCACAGACATCTCTAGGATCCACGAAAAATGACTAAATTTCAATTTGCAAAAAATAGCAGAACTATTTCCTGTCTCTTACAAAAGTGTATTTGCTCTTTGAAGATTTATTTCAGTAGATAGCTTAAGTGTAACATAGTTTTCAAAATGATTAAATTAATTATAGATTCATGCGTACCATTTATGAAGACAATGACAAATATTCATTTATTCATAATATTTTTATTTCGGAATCAGGTTGATTCAACTGTATGTTAGCCTATATTATTAGTTTTAAAAATTAGTAGTATATAGATTATTATTAGTTGATCATATTGTAGTCTAATAGAATATTCATTTTATTTATTTATTTATTTATTTATTTATACATTGATACATAGATTACAATATCACTCACATGCAACTATGAATGATTGGGGGAGGAACAACAGGCTTAAAGCCCAAAACTGTTCTTTTCCCAAATTTAGATAGAAATTGCCCAAAAATAAATGTGTATTCTCACTCATTCTATTTTATTGTCCTTAAAAGATCACCAATTTCATTCACTGGTAATTCATAGTGTTAAATTAGATACTGCTGAGCACTAAAAGTTCTAAGTTATAAGCTCCTGGACTTGTTACATCCCAATTTATTCAAAATGTCCAGCAATACAGGATAACGACTCTATTGAAAATGACTTCCTAACTCCAGAAAATCACAATAAATAAGTTTTATGTGCTAATTTCAAATGTCTACAGAGTGTGTAAGCCCTGTGCCATTACTTTATCACAGAACTTAAAATTTTTTCAAGAACTGGACGGTGAATATATTTCTATATTTTATCGATGAGACAGACACTTTGATAAAATGATAACAATTAACAATTTCATTTTTTCTGTGTTAAGAGTGGATACTCTAATAAGTGTTACATTAGCCATAGGCAACCAGAACTTTTATGATTACCGGTACGGTATAGGTATGGACATTCTTCCCCCCAAACCTCAATGAAGCATACACATAGGCGCCGACTTGTCAAAATTATTGGGGGGGCCCTAACCGGGTGGTCCGCCAACCCCCCCCCCCAACAAATTTTTTTTAAATTTATAAGGCCTAGAAATGCTTTATTTAACTACTGGTATAAAATATTTTTCAAAAAGTCAAATTTATGGAAGAAAAAAGCTTACTTCTTTCTATTTATTAAAAATACAGAGAGTATGAAGAATAAATTACTGTATTTAACCCAATATGTATATATACATATTGATTGGTTGGCCAATGTCCCTAAATCATGGACCAATTTTGAATTTATAAGACCTAAAACGCTGTATTTAATTATGCAGTATAAAGAATATAGGCAGAAACAAATCACATTTTACTCTTTCACACTAAAATAAAATAAAAATGAGCAAAATTAATGAACTAAAAATAGCATAAAGAATATCTAATATTACTCGAAAAGCCAAATTTTCAGAAGATAAAAAGCCTAGGTCTACTTACTTAAAATACAGAGAGTATGAAGAATAAAATAATTACTGTATTTAATTCAGTTTAACTTACATACATATCCATTGATTGGCCAATGTCCTTCTCCTTATACCATTGAAAAAGTATGCCTTCTGAGTTCATTGCTGCTTATAAACTCGTTCATCACCGTGCTCAAGTGAACTTCGTCCAGGACATCACGGTGGGCGTGAAGGACTGCTAAATTGTTCAGCCGTTTCTGTCCCATTGTTGATCTCAGATACGTCTTCAGTCGACGGAGTGCACTAAAAGAGCGTTCTGCCGTTGCCGACGAAATTGGCACTACTTGAAGAAGCTTGATCACTTTAACCACTTCTGACAGCATTTTTCTAATGGCTGGCTCTTGTGAAAGATATTTCCTTACATCACGCATTGATTTCATTTTTAAATTATTTTGCCTATTAATATCGGCTAACATGTTTAGATGTATTTGCAACCTTTCAACATCCAGGTCATTTTTAAAAAAATCTTTCGACTGTTCGAAACTTGAACCTTCTTCGTTCGCCACTAACACACTCAAAAACTCTTTTTCGACCGCAACGAGCCGCGACAAGCCCGTGGACTCAAAGCGTTCTTTGATGCAAGATCGCACCGTTTCACACACCTCGATGTAGAGAGCTTTGAAGTAGTCCTTTGGGGTGTTGAAGTTATGTGGTGAGCTGGCTCCGTCGTTTTCATATCTATTTGGAACGCGCCGTTTCCTTGGAATCACAGGCTCTTCTACTTGTGAAAATTTGTTTTTTAAGCACGACTTCCAAAACTCCTCAAAGCCATCTCGCTTATCATCTAAAATGCTAATCAATCCTTTAAACATGCCTTCCACTTCAGTTACACTTAGATGAGGGCTCTGAATGTTTTCGTTAACTTCTTCTACTACGTTCATTACATGGCAATATAAATTCAAAAATAAATAAGTCCTGAACAGTATCATAGATTCAAGAAAACCCGCACATTTATAACCTGCTTCAGTTTTGTCTGTTGAGGAAAATATCTCAAAAAACTGTAGGAGATCTTCATAGTTTTTCAAAATCCTCTGTATACTTGAAGCTCGCATTGTCCATCGGGTCGGGCAAAGTGGTCGAAGATTGGCTTGATCATTTTCACTTTCGAGGCGTATGTTCTAAATAAATTGATTCTTTTGTTAGATTCCTTAACTGTATTTATTAGATCTTTGGCTAAGGCCATAACATCCCTCATGCATGGGAGGCAAGAAAGGCTGTCCTGCACTGCTAAGTTCAAACTATGGGCTGTACAGTGCACGTAGTGTGCCTGGGGCTGAATATCCAAAAGTAACTTTTGCAGGCCTTTAAATCTTCCTCTCATGTTTGCCGCTCCATCATAGCACTGTCCTCTCAATTTTTCAATAGGTAAATTAAGCCGCGCAAAAATGTCCTTAACAATTTTGAAAAGAGTTTGTGCTTCGGTATTAGGAGTCTCATATAAACCAATAAAGTCTTCATTGATTATTAAATCGTCACTTACAGTTCGAACACAAAATGACACTTGCTCATGAATCGATATATCACTTGTTTCGTCCACAATAATTGAAAAGTGTTCACTATTCTTGATTTTATCTAGCACTGAGCGCACAACAGATTTGCCCAATATATCAATTATCTCATTTTGAACGTCATGTGAGATCCATTTATACCCAGAACGCCCCAACCAGTCTTTTAACTCAGGAACGTCTTTTTTCCTAAGTTCTAGCAATTGCAAAAAATTTGAGTTAATATCTTCATGTCCTCTTATGGCCAAACCTTGCCGGCAAAGGTACTTAACTGTTGTAAAAATAATTTCAAGAGCCAAACGGGCTTTCTTCATGTCACTGTTCAATTGATCATTTAATTGAGCGGCTACACTTGGTTTTGCTAAAGATGAAAGTTTTAAAACTCCTTCCTTATGCACAGACGTATTTTCATGAGTACGAAATTTGTCCAATCCCTTTTTCCAGTTAGAAAAACCAACAGTAGTAAACGCATCTTCTTTCTTGGTAGTCAATTGGAGAAGGCCCTTGGCCTCTGCCTCTTTGCAGGTCTGACAAAAAACTTTATCCATTGTTGCGTCATATTGTAACCATTTATATTTAGTCACCCAAGACTTCTGGAACGATCTTCCTCCAATAGGCTTGTCATTAGGTTTTGTATTTTGCTGTGAAAAGCTCACGCCTGATGTTGAAGCAGTTGTTTCGACATTTGCCGGGGTTGCAGTGTCAATGCGAGGCTTCTTAGTGATGAATTTATCCATTATAGGCTACAAAAAAAATCACTAATGCAGAAGCCGACAAAATAAACACTTACTCTAAAAACACTACATACTGTGCACAATTCTAACAATTGCAGCCCTAACAACACGTCAACACATGAAATTAGGTTATACGCGAACGCGACCGTGTCATAACTCACTTGACAAGCAAGAAGCAACTAGCCAACTATCACAACTACACAACACAAGACAGACTAGAATGCAGTGTGTCCAGCCCGGGAAAAATTAAGTACTAATTATCAAAATATCCCTCGCAAAATGTACTACGGCTGGACACACTGCTAGAGTGAGTGCAGGAGCAGTGGCGCAATTTTTGGCATGAGTGTGCGGGGAGGGGTGGGTTGTTTGACTTACCGGGTCGTCGCCCTCTACGCCTTCTAGACAATAACAATAACAAGTAGACAATAACAATAACAGTGGTTCGCGTCGCAGCACAGTTCCAAATTCTTATAACTATCTATGACTCCCCTTACCCTCATGCTTCAACACTCATCTCTTTGGCTAAACTTACTCAGTTTTACATCGTATTAAGTTCGTAAAAGCACAACACAGTATGACATTGTGTTGAGAGTAATTGGTTTAGTACTGTTTAAAGAGTTTATAGTAGCGTATCACGCGATGCTTTAAACTTACAAGCAAAATGTAATTATCCTTCTCAACAAATTATTGGGGGGGCTCCGCCCCCTCAACTAAATTTTTGGGGGGGCTCGAGCCCCTTGGGCCCCATGGAGTCGGCGCCTATGAGCATACACCCTTGTTCCACCCTATAACATCTCAAAACACCATCTCTCAATATACATCTTGGATCCTCGTGCATTCTTCACAAATCACAATCGATAACATCTTTAAAAACCACCCCATCTTTAAAAATCCCGCTTTGAAAGAGCAGCTGCAACAACATACAGTGAAATTCACTTCAAACTGTCAGCATTCCTTATGGATAACAACAATGCTTCCCATTCAAACAATGCTGCCAGTTTTAGAGATTGTCTTCAATTTGTCAGCAATCTGGATGAATAACGTTGATGTTCCCCATTCAATCAACGCTGCCAGAATGAAGTGAAACGCACAACAGCCACGTGGTCACCTTCCACCTGCTACGGGGACCACACAAGCAGTAGCACGTGCTTCCTTCGGGTGTCTTCGGCAACCTACGGCCATCTTCGGCCACCCTCGACTGAGACTCGTGTCAGCCACGCGCCGATAGAGCGCTCTGCTGTCGCGAGCTACCCATTTATCAATTAATACGAGGGGACCACACAAGGGGCAAAACGCGGCCCAAAAAGGGGCCACCCGTACTCTCGCTCAACAACATTTTCAGCTCCCCTTCGGTCGACCAAGCTCTCCACCAATCGCAGACGACCATTCTGATTCGGATAGAGCTATACACCAATGGTGGGTCGGAAGGGGACCGTTTTTTGGGGTGGGGTGAACACTGACGCCATTGCAATTTAAATTTCTCGATCCGATTGAGTTTTTTGATCGGGGGGAATAAAATGGTGGAGTTGAGGTGCACTATGCAATGGCTGTCTATTCTTGTGTTGATTTTTAATAATACTTTATTGTGGATCAAGGGTGTCGCTTCTACCGGGAAAAGGGGGACACGTCCCCCCAATATTTAGGAATACCTTTTTATCCCCCCCAAATTTTGGTTTTGGTCTTGAAAACTTTGGGAAAATTTGCGAATCAAGTTGAAACTAAGCTTAGGCTATTATGTTGAATGAGCTTATGCTTATCAAGGGAAAATCGAAATAATAATTCCCATCTAGTGGGTAGGTTTTTCACAAAAATCTTGATTGAGATATTAGTTTTTGAAATAGAATTGCACCAAAGAGGGTAATTTTTACGGGAAAATGTAGAGGGAAAATTGCACCAGATTGAAGGTATTTAAAAAAAAATTTGAGCTATCCTTTGGTGAGGGTTATTCTATACTCCATATTATCATCACCCCCGGTGTCTTCACGGAAGCTTATGTGCTTTCTACGCCAATGATGCTTATTGTTTGGAACATATTTCAATACTGGCCTATTTGTAAAAATTCTGTTATTTTCATATTTGGTAATTATATAATGATAATCATTATTCTGATATGTATTGCATGTTATAGTGAGGTCCATGTTATAATGACAGTATTTGATCAACTTTGGTTTTGGTATCCTTGTCAATCATTCGACGAAGCCGGTATTACTATCCTTTTCTAGGTCCACAACGATGTCAATTATGTTTTTGACAGTGTAGAAATATAATTAATCAATGCAGAGAATCGGCATCGCTATTCTTCTATCTTCATCCACTGTCATTATAACGTGGACCTCACTATAGTTATTAGAGTGATTATATTACAAATAAGCCACCACAAGAAAAACCTGATACTAAGAGGAGGAACGTAATACTGCATACAGTAAGCAAACCTGATCATTAAAATGATTTCTGCCATTGAATGAAAATGAGCTGACATTGTCATAACCACCAATTTATTAAAATAATTTGAGATATGATATGGTTTCTGTTGTTACTCACCATTCTGGTACATTACAGTAGTTCTAGTTCCAATAAACTAGAGTTTACTAGAGATTGATAATGATGTAAAAGCCAAAACTATATTCTAGATTCTTCTTATAAATCAGTGGTTTTGACAATATCAAGTAGTTTTTTTCTATATGGAAATCTACCACAAATCAAGATCCAAATGAACCTACATTGAAGCAACACAGATGAAATTCAACTGAAGCTGAACTACATAGCTACACTATGATATAATATTACAAAACTGAGTGACATAATAAACAAATGCGTAAATTATCCCATCATGTCTGGACACACTATTCATGAAAACAGGAAGTATGTTATTTATATTGATATTTATGTACAAGACAATCAACAAATAAAATGAAAAGAACAAGTGAAAAATAAGGATAAGAACAAAAATAATATCCAGGAAAATGTAACAGAAGAAGAAAAATACAAAGAAAAAGAATACCATAGGGTATAGGATAGGTATACTACATTTTTACTTTTGCCATTGCAAAGAAAGTTTCAGTATTAATATTTTCTGGTACTTTTCGAGGATTATGATCAGGAGCCTGTATCTTAATGCTTAAGAAGCACTGTATTAGCGGAATAAGCATAATACAGGTAACTAATGATTTCTATTTTGGAATGTCCTGTGTGAAGTAGGTCTCAGCAATTGAAGTTCCTTGTATATCTCAAAAAGTTTTTATAATGGCAAGTATTGGTCAAAAAAAATTGTATTTGTATTACATGTTCTACCTTTTTTATAATCATTCTTCTTCTTTTATTTTCTCTATATCTATCTTTTTATTTGGAGTTATCCACATTTATACTGTATTATTATTATTTATTTAACCATGTATAGTGCTATTTTGTTTTCTATCACTATGGGTCTTGTTAGACTCAGTGGAAATCAGCATATTGTATAAATACATAAATAGATTCTTCATCAGTATCTTCCTTACTTCAAAGCGAAAAAACCTCGCAGTCGATGATCACATTCTGATCAATCAGCTTACTCAAGGTGATTATTATTGAACGAAATTCTCAATAAAATGCTGTAAATCACCCCGAAGACTTCTGCTACTGCAAATATTGACAACAGGGTAAACAGCTAGATGGAAATTCGATGAGCGCTACTATACAATAGTTATTTGTGCAACTAGTGCGCAAAGTGACAGTTTGCTGCACCGAAAGAAACGTTTACGCAAGAGCCGTAGGCGAGTGCGGAATAATGGTTTCTTGAGTGCAGCAAACGAACTTTGCGCACGTATTTCACATTAAATTTTTTCTACAGTCACCATTGAATATGAAAAGTGGGTAATTATGGGTAAAATTCCCTGAAATCCATCAAATGTTTTTCTGTGTAAATAAAAACCTTAATTTATTTAAAATTGAATAGTAATAATTAAATTAATCAAGGCACATAATGGCAAGGAAATACCGTTCTCCACTGCAAAAATATTATAACGTGGACCTCACTATACCACAGTCAGTGTTACAAACTTAATTTTGATTCTCCTGCACTGGTGCTCCATATAACCTACTAACTATTTTGCGTTGTCATGCTGCAAATCTGGAGTATGCAAAGTAATACTTTGCGCACTAGAGCGGAAAAAATTCACTGTAAAAGTGAATCGGTGCAGAAATGGTCACTTTTCAAGGTATCTGTAGGAAAAAATTATTTGTCAGCCCGGGATTCATCGGGACTCATCGAATTTTCATCTAGCTGTTTACCCTGTTGTCAATATTTGGAGTAGCAGAAGTCTTCGGGGTGATTTACAGCATTTAATTGAGAATTTCGTTCAATAATAATAGTTTATTAATTAGCATTTGAACAAATGCAACTTCCAATTTGTTTCCATCTGTTACTCAAGGTAGTTTTCTCTCTGCCCATTCGATCTTGGTAACAACTTTTTTCGAAATCCATTCAACACCTCAATATTCTCTTCACTTTCAAACAGCTCGGTGACACAGCCTCACAGTCGATGATCATTACCTGGTTAATCAACCTCATTGTAGTCAAGGAAGTTTTCTTTGCTGATTTTACCTTATTAAATAAAAATACTCAATTTAATATGAATAATTACCACAATATCAACTTCTCAACTACACAAAAGTGAAAAAGGGACCTTAGTATTCGCCCTTCACCGTTCGGCGACACAGCCTCACAGTCGATGATCATTATCTGGTTAATCAACCTTGTGGTAGGCAAGAGTGTGTGTGTGTGTGGTGTGTGTGTGTGTGTGTGTGTGTGTGTGTGTGTGTGTGTGTGTGTGTGTGTGTGTGTGTGTGTGTGTGTGTGTGTGTGGGCAGAAAGCAAGCAGTCTACAACACACCGACGACCGACTCGCATAATTGGCCGATAATTCGCCCTCCACTCATTATTCTGTTTGGCGTGCAGGTGAACGCCATACTATAAATAAATACGCCGAACTAACCTAACTTACCACCACGCATTCAAATATATGCACACGCTCACATAAGTCACTGTGACAGTACACACATACACACTCACATACATTACTCTCAGGTTCACTTTAAAATGTCAGTATTAATTGAATGGGAAGCATTCATAAATGGAAAGCTAACAACATGAATTCACTGCGGTCTGTGACAGTATACACATACACTATACCCTGAGATTCATTTCAAGCTGTCAGCATTTGTTGAATAGGAAGCATTAGTGTTAATGAATAGGAAGCTGCTGACATAGAGTCACTGCGGTCTGTGACAGTACACACATACACTATACAGAGTGTTTCAGAAGTAGTGTCGAACATTTTAGGGTATTTTTCCTGGATGATGGGAGTCTACAAATGTCGTATTTTAAGTGTCCAAAACTCAGCGGTTATCCTTATAGCTGCCATTTTGTTTTTTTTCACTTAATAATTTTTATTTCAAGAACGAAATAATGTATTGATCTGAAATTTGGCATGAATATTTATGCTATGAAGACTCAACTTTGAAAAATGAAATGAAACATGTTCGATGTACCGTAAATTTTCAAAACTTTTTAAATTTTTGATTGAAAATTTCACGAGAACCGCCCAGTTTACAGAAAATTTACAAGAGGCAAAAAAGTTAGAAAATTTTATCAAGATTTCAAGAATACCTTATTTATTAAGATTGATCGGACAATAACAGAGAAATTAATTATTTTCGTACAGCATGCATGATCATGAACAAAGAAGATCATCTGAAAAACATTGTAAAATCATCTGAATTGGAGCCATACCGAGTTTCAAAGCTTCATCTTAAATACAATTGGAATTAAAAATATGATATTGATGTTTAAATTGTGAAAAGTGGTCATGCATGCAATACGAAAATAATTTATTTGTTATTCTCTGACCAATCTCAATAAATGAGGTATCCTTGAAATCTTGATAAAATATTCTAACTTTTTTGACTCTTGTAAATTTTCTGTAAACTGAACGGTTTTTCGTGGAATTCTAAATTCAAAATTTCTAGCTAATATATATTCTTGGACAGAACTTTGAACTTTAAATTTCCTCAGTAAGAACATAACCTATTTTTTCGGACATTTTATTATATATCAAAATTGGGAACAGAATAGTTATGGGCTATGCCTGTTGTTCTATCCCGATCATATTCATATGATTTGTAATTATATTACGAATAAATAATAAATAATAAATAAATTTGCAATCAAAAATTTAAAATGGCCGCCATTTTGAAAATTTACATCGAAAATTTTTCATTTTATTTTTTAAACTTGCGTCTTTATAGCATAAATATTCATGTCAAATTTCAGATCAATGCATCATTTCGTATAAAAACAAAATGGCAGCTATAAGGATAACCGCTGAGTTTTGGTCACTTCAAATACGACATTTGTAGTCTCCTATCATCCAGGAACAATACCCTAGAATGTTCGACACTACTTCTGAAACACTCTGCAACACTCAGATTCATTTCAAGCTGTCAGCATTGGTTGACTGGGGAGCATTAGTGTTAATGAATAGGAAGCTGCTGACATAGAGTCACTGCGGTCTGTGACAGTATACACTTACACTATATACACTCAGATTCATTTCAATCTGTCAGTAATATTCAAATGGCAAGCATTGATGTTATTTATGAGAGTTGATGACAGTTTGAAGAGAATCTCACATTTTTACTTTCCTTGCCCTATTACCATAGGTAAGGAAAGTATTGCTTTCCAAAAAAAATTAAGGTACCCTAATTTCAAGTTTTCTATACGTTTCAAGGTCCCCTGAGTCCAAAAACATGATTTTTTGGTGTTGGTCTGTGTGTGTGTGTGTGTGTATGTCTGTGAACATGATAACTCCATTACTAATTAACTGATTGACTTGAAATTTTAAACTTAAGGTCCTTATACCATGAGGATCCGACAATAAGAAATTCAATAAAATTGAATTCAAAATGGCGGAAAAAAATGGCGGATAATTACTAAAAAACCATGTTTTTTACGGTTTTCTCGAAAACGGCTCTAACGATTTTCTTCAAATTTATACCATGGATAGCTATTTATAAGCCCTATCAACTGACACGAGTCTCATTTCTGGGAAAATTGCAGGAGCTCCGTAATATTCTTGAGAAAAATGGCGGATAATTACTAAAAAACCATGTTTTTCACGATTTTCTCAAAAATAACTTGACCGATTTTTTTCAAATTCATACCCTTTATAGTTATTTATCAGCTCTATCAACTGGTATGAGTCTCCTTTCTGGGAAACTAATGGGGGACTAATGGAAACTAAACCCCATCCTTGAGAAATGGACTCAGTAACCTCCTTCTCGTGCATGAGGTAGGTAGGTAGCGCAGTTCATAAAAAGAACACATAGTCGAGACCATAAATGATGACTAAAAAAATCATCGAATTTCACAGTTTACACAAAGGAAAAAGTACTCTGAAAACAATTATATATATAAGCTACGCATATACAGAAGTCTGATCGTAGTTTCAAATATGAGCAAGGAAAGTTGTGTGAGTGTACCACACCAGATTTTTATTCAAGGTGTCAGCATTAGTTGAACGGGTATAGAGTGTTGGTTTTGTATGAGGTATTTTTTATGGTTTCTTTTATGAGGTATGCTGACAGTTTAGGGTGAATGTGACTAGTGGTATATGTGATGCATGGTGCATCCCACACTATGCAAAAATGCCCCCATGTGTGGGAGCAGCGTCAAGTAGATTGGAGGAGTATACTGTATCCCTCATTCTTCAAAAGACTGGTACCGCGATTTTTTATCATCCTCTCCTTCTCACACTATCACACACACACACACACTCTCTCTCTCTCTCACTCACACTCTCTCTCTCTCACTCTCTCTAACTCACTCACTCCCTATCATTCTCTCTCGGTTTGGCGACCCGAATTATATTTATTGCACCTCTGACGGTGGATTTTTTCAACCTCTCTCCCTTCTCCTCTTCCTCCCTCTTCTTCTTCTTCTTCTTCTTCTTCTTTTTTTTCTTCTTCTTTTCTTCTTCTTCTTCTTCTTCTTCTTTTTCTTGTTTCTTCTTCTTCTTCCTTTACTACTTCTTCCTCCACCGCTTCTTCTTTCACTGTTTCTTTTATAGGACTTCAAGGATTTTGTCACAACCACAAAACAATGAGAGCTCTGGCATTAAAACTAGATAATCACAATTTACACCAGCATGTCGTTTGAATAGTTTTCGATAGTCTCAGAAATGTTGAAGATCAAATTTCTAGATGTTTTCCGGAGATATTATGTCATATTGACAGAATCATTACTGTATGATAAGACGATCAAAGATGGATGAGATACATAACTCTCATGAATGAAGAAAGAAGGAAATACTCCAACTTTTTCAGTAAAATTGAAAAGTTTGTTTCAATTTTCTGTTTTCAGTATTATAATATAATGATGCAGGATCAGTAAATATGATAAATATGTATATATTTGTAGTTTATAATCGCAATAACTAAAAGTGTGGGGCGTAGAAGTGGAGCAACCAATATACAGTGTGCAAAATAGTTTTAATAGACACACTTCGATTCTTATCCTGAAGGCTTGGATCCTAAAAATGTAACATATCTTTTCTTAATATTTCTATATTGCATCGTTTTATGTAGAGATTGAGAAAATTATTTTTCTATCCTGTTAAGTGCTTTCTTGTAAAAATTATAAATAATTTAATAATAAATGGATAATGAATATGTCCAACTCCATGTCTAGTGTAATTTTCCTGCAATCAACAAAGAAATTGTCTTCCATGTAGTTTACTGTTTATGTGGAGCTAGGAAAAGGGAACTTCTACAAATTTGCTGTCCCTATTTATCGTTACCCTGATCGTATTTGCTACATAACACAGATATTCCTATCCCTATCTGAACCATAGATATTCTTTTATTTCCTTGTTTCATTTCATTTCCAAGCATCTCATATATGATATTTGTGCAAGGAGGATCTTCACCTATCTTTAGAGCTAATATCGTGTTATATCCTCCATACCAATTCTTACATACGGCAGATAGATATTGTAGTATCTCTGAGGATATTTCAATATTAAATATTCAATATTCATCCTATTCATCCTATTCTTTAAACTACTAATTTAATGAGAATCTACAATCCCCTATCTAGCTTCACCTCTCTTCAAATTCTATGATATCCTCCATATTTCCTCTCCTATTAATTCTATTCATTGCTGTTATTTGTGGAATGAGAATCTCCAATATCCTATCTAGCTTCACCTCTCTTCAAATTCTATGATATCCTCCATATTTCCTCTCCTATTAATTCTATTCATTGCAGCTATTTGTGTAATGAGAGTCTCCAATCTCCTATCTAGCTTCACCTCTCTTCAAATTCTATGATATCCTCCATATTTCCTCTCCTATTAATTCTATTCATTGCAGCTATTTGTGTAATGAGAGTCTCCAATCTCCTATCTAGCTTCACCTCTCTTCAAATTCTATGATATCCTCCATATTTCCTCTCCTACATACAATCCTCTCCTATTAATTCTATTCATTGCAGTTATTTGTGTAATGAGAATCTCCAATCAACTATCTAGCTTCACCTCTCTTCAAATTCTATGATATCCTCCATACTTCCTCTCCTACATACTCTCCTCTCCTACTAATTCTCTCAATCAATCAATTAATTCGATTTATTGCAGTTACTTGTGTAATGAGAATCTCCAATCCCCTATCTAGCTCCACCCCTCTTCAAATTCCATGATATCCTCCATACTTCCTCTCCTACATACTCTCCTCTCCTACTAATTCTCTCAATCAATCAATCAATTAATTCTATTCATTGCAGGTATTTGTGTAATGAGAATCTCCAATCTCCTATCAAGCTTCACCTCTCTTCAAATTCTATGATATCCTCCATATTTCCTCTCTTACATACTATCCTTTCCTATTAATTCTCTGAATCAATCAATCAATTGATTCTATTTATTGCAGTTACTTGTGTAATGAGAATCTCCAATCAACTATCTAGCTCCACCTCTCTTCAAATTCTATGATACCCTCCATATTTCCTCTCCTACATACCCCTCATCGATCTTGTGATACCTCATAGGCCCAAATGATTCCCCCACACAACTCTATATCTATTTACATCGTAGATATTCTATAATTTGTGTGGGATATCAGCAGGAAGCAATGGAGGAGGCTGCAGGAATTTTGTAATTTGGATGGTAATGTTGCAGCGGCGAACCAAAGGGCCACTCAAGGAACTGTTAGCTCAAAGGAGAGAGACAGAAGAGGAGGAGGAGCAGGAGGAGAAGGTAGTGGTAGATGAGGAGGAGGTTGTGGTGGAGGAGTAGGATGAGGAGGAGTAGGAGGAGGAGGAGAGGAGAAGATCGACCTTGCACCATGAGCGCGATATCTGTTCTTGTGAGAGGAGATCAGAGAGCATAGCATACATACAGCATACATACATAGGTTGCCGAGCGCGGTATAAATCACACTGAAACCGTCCAGAACTGGAAATTCCAGTTCTTTCTTATCCAGCTACACACAGCAGCACCAGTTAGCTACCTAGCTATACTCTCTGCGGTCTCCTCTTCTGTTCTTCTTCATCATCATCTTCTTCTTCTTCTTCTTCTTCTTCTTTTTTTTTCTTCTTCTTCTTCTTCTTCTTCTTCTTCATCACCAACTTCTTGTATTCCTCCTCTTATTTTCTCCTTCATTGTCTCTACTGTTTCAGTAGATCTTTTTCCTTCGTCTGCTTTCATCATATATCATTATCAATTTTCATATTTTGCTTACAGGGTTTTTCTCTTCTTCATGTATCTTCGATCTGTTGTAGGTTTTGCTCCTCTCCGTTTCCTTTATCTTCCTCTTCTTATGTCCTTCTTTTTCATCATTCTAATCTCATTTTACGCCTTTCTTTTTTTCTTCTTCTTCTTCTTCATCACCAACTTCTTGTATCCCTCCTCTTATTTTCTCCTTCATTGTCTCTACTGTTTCTGTAGATCTTTTTCCTTCGTCTGCTTTCATCATATATCATTATCAATTTTCATATTTTGCTTACAGGGTTTTTCTCTTCTTCATGTATCTTCGATCTGTTGTAGGTTTTGCTCCTCTCCGTTTTCTTTATCTTCCTCTTCTTATGTCCTTCTTTTTCATCATTCCCATCTCATTTAACGCCTTTCTTTTTTTTTCTTCTTCTTCTTCTTCTTCTTCTTCTTCATCACCAACTTCTTGTATTCCTCTTCTTATTTTCTCCTTCATTGTCTCTACTGTTTCTGTAGATCTTTTTCCTTCGTCTGCTTTCATCATATCATAATCAATTTTCATATTTTGCTTCTACTTCCACATGATCCTTTATACCTTTATATCTTTATACCTCTTCCTTTATCTTCTGGTTTACATTTATTCTTATCCATTTCCTCCTCCTCCTCTCTCTATTCTACTCGGCTCTATATTTTATGTGATTTTATATTTTATTCTAATTAATATATTTTATGTGAGAGAAAAATTGAAAGGCGTATCATGGGACCAGTCATTTTTTTATTTTTTATTTTATTCATTTATTTATATTTTTTACAAAGAAGCACTGATTGGTAAAGAAAAACTAAGGATACTCCTTGTACTATTTCTTTTCCAAATTTAGATAACATTAAAAGTCCAAAATAGGGTTATGATTTCACTTTACTAAAATTTAGTCCATTTCCACTCAAAAACAAAGATTTTAAAATTTTAACGGTCAGAACAGAATATGGGTGGCGTATTAGAAATAATGAAGAGATTGCCAATTTCATGGGACCAGAAAATATGGTATTGTACGAGTTATAAAGGCGCAACGGTTGAGATGGTTGGGGTATGTCCAGAGAATGAATCACTGCAGGCTACCGCATAAGTTGTTAAAAAGTAAAATGTTTTGTACGCGAAGAAGAAGAAGGCCCAGGAGGAGATGGAGGAGGATGTGAGG
Organism: Nilaparvata lugens; assembly: GCF_014356525.2. Taxonomy (NCBI): domain Eukaryota; kingdom Metazoa; phylum Arthropoda; class Insecta; order Hemiptera; family Delphacidae; genus Nilaparvata; species Nilaparvata lugens. Next base: position 37,749,855 of record NC_052511.1, on the reverse strand, counting down.
GCCGATTTGCGTGTTTTGGGCGTCAGAGGATGGGGGAATGTGGCGGAGAGGAGAGACGATTGGAGGCGAATTGTGCAGGAGGCCAAGGTCCACACATCGGACTGTAGTGCCAATGAAAGTAAAATAAGTAACATATTTTATGTGACCTCATATGATTCATACTATTTCCCAAACATGTTTTTTTCATTCATTCATACAATATGTACATTATCAAAACGATAGGGAGAGGAAAAAGTAAGGTAACCTTGTACTATTCCTCTCCCAAATGTAGATAACACATTGTCCGAAATAGGTTAAGTCTTGTAGTTCTTCAAATCACGAAATTTTCAGTCCTCAAGTATTTTCACAAAGTAGATTTTCAAATTCAGATGCTTCAAAACTAAACTAAACTAATTTCTTTCTGTGAAGAAATTTTTCACATTATTATAACTAAGATAGGAAAAAAACACTTGATTCACGTGGGCTACTTTTTAAATTAATAAAAACAATATAAAAATCTTGAAGCACTCTTTATTTAAAAAAAAAAACTTTAAAATAGTACTCTTTTTACTAAGATAGGAAATATTCACATATTAAAAATATAATTTTGAAGAATTACCGAAAAACAAACTTAATTCTTATCTTAATTTTTATCTTTCATGTATCCCCTTTTCTTCTCGACTTTTGTTGAAAACTTCCTCTCTCTTGTTCCTTATTATTTTATCAGCTTCCCTCTTTATCTCCCATTGCCCGCTATTTTATAGAATTCTCACGATTCTCCTTAACTCTGTTCTCACTTCCATCACTCTCTCTTACTTCTGATTTTTCACGTCTCTTTTCTCTTCCCCTCCTTACCATTCTCTCTTTCTCATTCTCCTCCTTTCCATTGTTCAATTCTCTTGGTCTTTCTCCTCCTTCATCCTTATACTTTCATCGTTTTCTTTTTTGATTATCTTTCCTCATTCATTTTAAATCTATTTTCTCTAGCCTTTCTCTACCATCCACTTTCCTTTGTTTCTTCTTCTCCTCTATCACTTGCTGCGTTTCTTCGTATTTTGTCTCCTTTAACCTCTTCTTCTCACTCCATCTTCCCGACTTCTTCCCCTCATTTACTTTCCCATATTTTTTCCAATCTTCCTCCATAGACTAGAACAACATTTCTAGACTGTTCATTCATCAGTCTTTTCTACTTCATATCCTCCCTCCGTCCATTACTCACTCATCTCTACTCAATCTCTCACTAACTGTTTTGTCTCTCTCATCACAATATCTCTCTATCTATGGTTAAGTGCTGAAGGGGAAGGTATCCTCGATACCCTCTCTGAGAATGGTCTTCTTGAGGTCCAAACATCACAGTTTCATTACAAACATTACAGTAGTGCCTTAACTTTCGAATATTTCATCATTTTTCTAGCTCAATATTATTGTAGAACTGTTTAGTTTAATATGATTCACCATGTTATTTTACTGCTACTGGTATTTATTCATAAAGCTGGAGCGTAAGTTTAATTTTCTTTTGTAAAACACATGAATAAAGGAATCTGAATCTGAATCTGACTTTTTTCCCCACTGTCTGTCTCTTCTACTTGTCAACTCTTCAATGTGTCTGATATACTTGCCGACAAAGGTATGAAAAACTATGCCATTTCGCTATGAGGTGCATTGATTCCAGGAGTTTGAAACTCGAAACTGTTTTAAGGCGGCTTAACTTTCTTGTTGTGTCTATTGATAATAATCTAAAGCTCAATCTCCACACTATTATTTCTGTGTATACTGTTTATAATGAAAGTGTATTTCCATCCAGAAAAATACTCTGAGACACAAACTCTGGAATCATTTGCCCAGGGAGTTCAGAGAATCGGAGATTGAAGTGCTGAGGAAGAGACTAGTGGTAAGTGCTTTAGACTAGCAAGAAGAGACGAGCTGAAGAAAAGACTAGTTGAGGAAAAGACTAGTGCTTAGTGCTTTAGACTAACAAGGAAGAGACTAGCTGAAGAAGACTAGCTGAGGAAGAGACTAGTGCTTAGTAATTTAGAATAGACTTAGCCTAGTGCTTTTCCAAAAGAGGAACCAATTATATTGCATTTGTATAATTTCTTATCTTTCAGGTCACCAATTCATCATACTCGACTCGTTTTGGTATGTAATAAAGAAGTTGACTAAAATGTAACATCAACCCATCAGAATTCTATTCAAAGGAAATAGAGAATACAGCATAATTGAATCATTATTACAGTTGTGTTGTGTGTGATGTCCTTTCTTTCCTTTCCTCTAGTTGGCTCTAGAGTCCTGGGTGGACCTTGGCCTCCTCAACACAATGCCTCCAATCGTCTCTTCTCTGGGATCTTTGCCGCCAGTTTTTGGATACGCCCAGCACACACAGATGACCTATCACATCATTTATCCATCTCGTTCTCGGTCTTCCTCTCTTTCTCGACCCCATCATTCGTCCATCCAGCAGTCTAAGTTGTGTCCTTTCCATATTCATTCTCACCACATGTCCAAGCCATTCCATCCTTCTTGCCTTAATAAATCCTACAATATTTCCCTCCCCTATGGCCTCATCGATTTCGCTGTTATGTCTGGTTCTCCAAACCCCTCCATCACATAGTGGTCCCCAGATCCTTCGATACATCTTTCTCTCGAATGACTTCAGTGCTCTTTCATCGCTGCTCAGCAATGTCCATGTCTCAGCTCCATATGTCACAACCGGTCGGACTAACGACTTGTACATTTTCACTTTAGTTGCTCTTGATAGTATTCTACTCTTGAAAATCCTTTGATTTGCAAAATACGCTCGATTGTTGTGTGTGATGTACTTTTCCATAATGTGAAACGTAGATTGAAATTGTCAACCACTGTTATAAGAGAAGTTTAGAGGAAAGTAATTCTCCTTCCAAGGGAACAGATTTATAGAAAAATAGAACCAATAACTGACGCAAGCGCAAAAAGAGAATTTCTTTCTTTGGACATATTCTTAGAACCCCAGCGAATCGATTGTTAAGAAAACTTATTGGAAAATTGATGAGTGCGAAAACAGACGGAGCCACCATTCCTTGGCTTGTGAAAATAGAAAAGACATAAATCGGAACTGAATTTAACTATTGACGATGTCAATAATCGCACTACAATTTATAGGGAAACCATCACTGACAGAAATAGGATCTTATCAATGAAAACAATTGAAAGAAGGCAACAGGTTTGTTCAGATGAATTGAGAAAAGAAAGATCTGACAGAATGAAAAGGTACTGGGAAGAGAGAAAGAGAATTGAAGTGGATAAACAAGGAAAGAGGACTAACCAGAGACTACAGTGATCCTATGTGGTCGTAAAAAAAGGAGTTCAAAATTTCATTTATTTCTCTATTTCATGAATCATTTTTGTTTCGCTGAGTAGCTGGATGAAGCTTGATAATGGGATAATGCAGTAGAAATATTTTGATTTATTTCGTATTAAAATATTGAAAAATTTTAGTATTGATGAGATTTTTGATAAGACTATTATTAATCTAAGTTATTACTTTTAAATATCTCACTATAGTGAGGTCCACGTTATAATGACAGTATTTGATCAACTTTGGTTTTGCTATCCTTGTCTATCATTCGACAAAGCCGGTGGTACTATCCTTTTCCAGGTCCACAACGATGCCAATTATGTTTTTGACAGTGTAAAAATGAAATTAAATTAATGCAGAGAATCGGCATCGCTATTCTTCTATCTTTATCCACTGCCATTATAACGTGGACCTCACTATAGAAATCGTAGAGAATATTTGATTAAAGAGAATATTCAAATTATTAAAATTAAAATTATTATTCAATTATTCTATAGAAACCTATGAAATGCTACCAGTCGTTGAATTCATTATTATTTGTTCGTCGCCAACTTATCTAAATTCAAATAAAAATAAGATACAAACAAAACTGTCGATAAATCGCTACAAACAAGTGATAATTAGATAATTATTCAAGACGCGCTAATCCCAACAGTGGAACTGTACAAATAAAACCAGAAGTGAGACTTTCGTTTGAAACAAAATAATTAATACCTGACTTCCGTCTTTGGATGGAATTTGAATTAGCCACCCTCGGGCAAACTGCCAATTGAACTGAGGCTCAGCCAAAAGGTATGCTAATAAGTGGCTGAATTTGTTTTGAATATTTTAGTTCGGGAAGAAATCGAAATTTCCAAACGCTATGATGACAAAACATCGTTAAGAGTTACCGAGAATAATAATTATGATGATTTTGGGAGTCACACGATTTTCCTCGATCTCAGATTCTATGATTACATCATATTAAAATTTGAAAAATTTCGCATTCATGTTATATTTAATTCCAAATTTTTCCCACTCTGTTCACATAAATACTAGGGATTGGTTTAATTGGATCGTATATTGGTTATTTACCTGATAATGGAGTGAATCATTCATTTATTGTTTTCTGAAACACAAAAAATGAACTTATTAGTTCACAATATATTTTTGTGTAGTTGAGAAGTTGATATTGTGGTAATTATTCATATTGAATGAAAAAGACTAAGAAATTGTCAAAAACCTCAGATTTTTTGATACTTAGAAAGACAGGTTTAGGTTATTACACCATTGTATAAACTCAGTTTATCAGAGATTGACAATGGTGTAATAACCGAAACCGGTCTTTCTAAGTATCAATAAATCTGTGGTTTTTGACAATTTCTTAGTATTTTTCATTCAAGTTCACAATATTATAGACTAGCAGGTAACCCGTGCTCCGCAAGGGTCTAATTAAAAACATGACAAACTGAAAACTTGAACTACTGGAATCCTAATGAACTTTGAATAGGCCTGTAACCATCCTCGGTAAAATAATGAAGAATCGATATACAAAATTCTAAATTAATCAGTTCAGTAGTTTAGACGTGATGATGGGTCATCTAAATTTCCTATCCCGTACGATCCCTTCCCTTGTATGAGCCAATTTTTTTCTTATATTATATTTCTTCTTTGGGGAATTATTTGATAGTGAAACTTAATTCGCTCGTTATGAGTAGAAATCTCAAAAATCAGAGGTAGGCATGTGAGATATTCTTTAAGATTGAAAAAATAATCCAGTATTAGTAAATTTGAGGTTAGGCTACACGATGATTATAGAGAGGTCCACGTTATAATGGCAGTGTTTGATTAGCAATGGTATTGCTATCCTTGTCATTCAACAAGGCGGATAGCGCTATCTCATTCTCGCTTTGCTCTGTTGCTAGAGCAATGTAGAATTGATAATTGATTAACAAAAACTTTAATCTTAATTATGAAAATTCATTATGGAATTATTAAAAAATATCACTTTTTTCTTAATAAAAAAGATTATTTTAAATAATCTTTATTATGAGAATGAATTATGGAATTATTAAAAAATGTATTTTTTTACAAAAATATAATTGATTATATTATAAAGGAATGCACATTTTATATTACATTAATGAACCTGTATCAGCTACCGTCTATAGAAGGCATTGACAAGAGGTTCGGAAACGTTTGTCTCCTATCTTTCCCCGTTGTTATTATAACGTGGACTTCACTATGTTATATAGTTAGTCAGTTTGGTAGTTAGTTAGTTAGTTAGTTGGATAGCTCATGTTGTTGCCCCCCCTTCGTTAACAGATGCAGAAGCAAATGTATAGATGACGCTACAGCAATACTAGAAAAGAGATTGATAAATTCTTCATAATAAATTCAGGTAGAAATAGTAAGATCATCCAGAAATCAAATTAGTATCTATTTGATTCAACATTTGCTCAATTATTTGAGTATTGAAGAGCGTAAATTGTATTTTGAAAAGTGAAAGTGACATAACCAACCTTGATTTGGACAGTATAGTATAAAATGGAAATGGGACAGTTTTGGGCATGAGCCTGTTGTGCCTTTCCTCATGTTAAGTATTTGTACACAATGTGATAAAACTATAATAGATAAATAAATAATGAATAGATAATAAATACATATAAATAAATAGATAAATAAATAGATAAATAAATGATAAATAAATAATGAATAAATAAATAAATAAATAAATAAATGATAATAAATAAATAAATAAATAATGAATAATAAATAAATAAATAATAAATAAATAAATACATAAATAATAAATAAATAATAAATAAATAATAAATAAATAAATAAATAAATAAATAAATGAATAAATGAATAAATAAATAAATAATAAATGAATAATAATAAATAAATAAATAAATAAATAACTATAAATAAATAAATAAATAAATAAATAAATAATAAATAAATAAATAAATAAATAAATAATAAATAAATAAATAATGAATGAATGAAATAAATAAATAAATAAATAAATAAATAAATAATAAATAAATAAATAATAAATCAAAAATAAATAAATAAATAAATAAATAAATAAATAAATGATAAATAATAATAATAAATAAATAAATAATAAATAAATAAATCATAAATAAATAAAAAATAAATAAATAAATAAATAAATAAATAAATAATAAATAAATAAATAAATAAATAAATAAATAAATAAATAAATAAATAATAAATAAATAAATAAATAAATAAATAAATAAATAATAAATACTCTTTAGAGCAATAATTTCCATGGAATGGAGCTACTCAACTCTAGAAATTAAAAAAAAAACAGGATATTGAACTCTCCAAGAAAATTTGGAAAACCCTCACTAGGATTTTGACCTCAAAACCAGGAAGCATCCACCAGCGATCAAACAAATATTGGAACTTGATGAATTACGATGTTGCAGACAACTCTACAATGAACTTGAATGAAGTCCTGGGATCAACGCACTGCATGCTTTGAAGAAAGGTCACAGCGAGCCATCAACCAAGTTCAATACCTTTGTCCGAACATCGACTACTTATTTCGGAAGTTCAAGCACAAAGTCCTCGCTTCATTGACCAGAGTTCAACTTCAAAGGGACTTCGTCAGAGTATGAATGGGTTTGACAAAATGGGGTCCACTCATATTCGTGCAAATTTGTCAAGATTATTGAGCAATGCCTTTGGTTAAGCTACATAAAATTTTTTGATAACTTCCTTGTTGGAACTAAAGCTGCGTTTCACCAAAGTTATTGACAAAATGTTAATATAATGTAATCCTTATAGATTCTATTAGATTGAATGGAACTTGACAAATGTTCAATCCAATAGGATCTATAAGGATTAAGTTATTAACATCTTTGTGTAAACGCTTATGTCTTCATAAGCAACTATGTGAAGTATTGTGACTAAACGTGTCTGATCATGTCTTGTCTTGTCTCAACTATTTAGTAACTCGGAAGTGGCATTAAAAATTAAATTCTTAGACGTCTTAGGGCCGTTTGCACAGTGACGGTTTAAACTAAATTTAATTTTAAACTGGATTAAATCCGTATCATGTCTAGTTTGATTATAATGTGTTTTCATTTTGAGTTTAAGCCACCAGCTGATTAAATCGAGTTTAAGTCGTTTGCACAGTCGAAGCTTAAACTCGATTTAATCAGCTTGTAGCTTAAACTCAAAATGAAACACATTATAACAAACTAGACATGATACTGATCTAATCCAGTTTAAAATGAAATTAAGTTTAAACTATCACTGTACAAACGGCCCTAAGACGTCTAGGAATTTAATTTTTAATGCCACTTCTGACTTACTTAGTTCCATAGAATGATTGATATTAGTAGAAAAATGGTGAATTAGTTTGGCAAAGTAAGGCTTTGTCATTGTTTTTATATGTGATCATGATTGAGCGATGTTATGCAACATTTAAACCGTCAACTTCCCTTTTAAAGAGGTAGTCTTGCTTTAGATTCTGGTCTACCTTTCCCTGTGGAATTGTTGTACCGGTATCTTAATTCCATGGAATAAGTGAAACCTCAATAAATGGAGAATGACTTATATGATACGACTCTCACATTGGAAACTGAATATTATAAACTTAGGCGAGATGGAACGTGGTTTTAAATGTTGAATCAATGTCGAAATTAATGTGATGAGGTGAAACGTGGTTTTGAATGTTGAATCAATGTCGAAATCAATGTGAAAGGAATTATTATATTTATAGGAGTGGAGGGAAGTATTGAAAATATATGTTATTTCATTAGGGTTTCAGAAGGGTGGAAATAGTAACGGAACAGTTTTCAATGGAATACGGTAGTGAGAGAATGACAGTTATTTGAAAACATAGAAGGGATAAACGATACAACTTGACTTTTCAACTGTTTTGTATTTGACGTTTGCTAAACATTGACGGTTGTAATGTGCATGCTAAAAAGGTCTATCAAATTATGAAAAAATAATAAATTATGATGTTGAGAATATCATTTAAATTCTTTTGACGATCGAAATAATTCAATCCATTTGGATTTCTGCCATTGGTCCAACTTCGCTATCTTTTTCAAAATTGCCCATCGTCTCATATCAGTTCATCGTCAATTGTCAGTGACTCCCAACTAATAAAAGCCATTAGAATATTACTACTGGAATACTTAAATATTGAAATAAAGTGGACATGTTGTGTGAGTTCTTCAGATTACCAAAGAAATTATTTTTATTGATAATTATGATTACTAAAATATGACCTGGTTGCACAAAAGCCGGTTCAAATTTAACCGTGATTAATTCCACGAGAACCAATCAGAGAAGGCCTTCCCGATAAGACGGGTTCTGTGATTGGTTCTCGTGGAATTAACTACGATTAAAATTTAACCGGCTTTTGTGCACTTTTTTTAGTTTTATTATTGTTACTAATAATTATGATTACTAGACTATGGCCCGGTTGCACAAAAGCCGGTTAAAATTTAACCGTGATTAATTCCACGAGAACCAATCAGAGAAGGCCTTTCTGATAAGACGGCTTCTCTGATTGGTTCTCGTGGAATGAATCACGATTAAAATTTAACCGGCTATGTGCAACCGGCACTATGTTTAGATTTAGCATGAGCAAAACAAAAGAAAGGATGGCCAACTGAAAAAGATTCCCAAGTTGGACCAATGCCATTATTCTTAATAAATTGTATTATTCTGCTATTGTAAAAAGGAGAGTACATCCTAATCACATCTTGATAATGAAATAACATATTTTGAATACTCTTAACTGCACTTCTATGGATATTCTCTCTTCTTTCACATTGATTTCGACGGAGTTTGCAGATTCGCCGACCAGTTGGCATTGAGATTGGACTCCTCTTCGCAATCAATGGTTTGATTATTGTACCTGAACTTCAAACAATTGATTGTAGTCAATCAATCCACTGACCCGCCTGATTACAAGATGGCGTGATGAGATTCGTCACTGAAGAATCATCATCGAGTCAATCATTGTCATGAATCATGAGTGATGTAAGAAAAGGTCGACTCAATCCAATCAAACAAAGAAGGATACTCTTTGTCTCAAATGTATTGGGAGTAGATAGGAACAAAAGCATGACGACCTTGTATTTGCATGTTCAAGAAAAAGGAATAGCAATGAAGAAGAAGAAGAAAAAGAACGGGAGAAAGGGAATAATAAGAGGGAGCTTGAATAGAGAAGAAGAAATACACAAAACAAAAGAAATAACTTATGCAAATCAGAAATACTATAGTGATGCTTTACTATTCTGAATAGTGAATCCTATTTAGTATTTTTTAGAATGAAGTTTTCCAATATGATAATATAGGACTTGTATTAAAATTTATTTTCATTGGGTTATAAATCTAGATCTATTGAACTGTTTTAGATCCATTGAATTGTTTTTTGATATTGATTCCCATGACGAAACACTATATAACAACTTTGTTGTTTAGTTAAGTTTAGTTTATTTCATCCTGTGACCTCCTGTGAAATGGGTATAAGGATTTGTCAATTTTTCACTGAAATTTAATGAATCGTTAGAGTTGAAGTCGATTCTCTGGTGCCGGCAAAGTGATCGTAAAATTCGGAAAAGGGAATAGAAGCAATGCTTCACCAGCTCCGTCTTCAATTCCATTTTGAATCCTTTCGACTCCAGTCCCTTCATGTCATCAGGTAAAGCATTATAAAGATTAATACCTACACTTTTAAACCCCTTAGCATATAGTGATGCTTTCAAACACTAATCAATGCGCTTGTAATTGCGCTTGTTCTATGCTGTTCATCTCTAAGATGGTGACGTCTCCGTGTGTCATAAGAATTTATCAAAGACCCTCTAATCATATTATCTTCGTTCTTTTTAATGAGACAAATACATTCTACGTTGCAGTTCAGACACTGTGTTACTTGTAAATATTTGAAAAAACACTTACTTTTCTTGGAGTATTGAGGAATGCATTTCACTCCTGAATAGGAGCTTCCACAGGCTCTGAGGCTGAATCAATCAGAATCTGAACATAGTGTCTAAACTACAACAAAGTTAATTGTTTTTTGTTTCGAACCGCTGTTACCAATGATACTACAAGATTTTTCTTGGAAAAAAATCCTTAAAACTCA